>NW_024070198.1:46459743-46653390 GCF_014754425.2 Oryx dammah
GTGTGTGTGTGTGTGTGTGTGTGTGTGTGTGTGTGTGTGTGTGTATGTGTGTGTGTGGGGGGGGTGTGTTTCCTCTATGGTTAAGACGAGACTGTCTGCAAGTTTTGCAGACTTTTCTTTTGAAAGGCAGCTCCACCGATTCGCATCCTGGACTGAAACGGCTTGTGCTGCGCAGACAGGCGCGCAATTTCCCCACCTCTCATTGGCCATTTATGGGGCTCCACGGTTTTCAGATGGTGCGAGCCGAGAGGATGCCAAATGTCTTGCCAGTTCATAACCAACAGCAGACAGGGCTCGTTTCAAAATGCCACTGCTCAGAGCATCTGTCGTTATTAAGGACGACGCTCCAGGGCTGCAGAGGACTTCAATTTTGCTTTCCCCGTCACTTACTGAGCTAGAATAATATGCAGTTTGTGGATGAAACAAACGTGTTGGGGCCATGGTGCCAATGCCTGAATTTTTGTGTTCCCTTTATTACTGACTGTAAAATAAACTTTGGCCTTTCTAATAAATATAATTAAAACGCTCTGTGAATCAGGAGAGGGTGACCCATTACGTCCATTTAACATTTTCGTAATAAAAAATGCAACCTTGACACACATTCAAGACCAAGGTTCATGAAGACCACATCACCAGGCTGAGAAATTGCCCTGCTACCTGACAGCCCCATGCTAGGAGGGGACCAAGACAGGCCTTCACACGGGTGTGCTTACGCACAGACACACACACACACAGGCACACACATGGCCCTCTTCTGCCCCAGGGTCTCTGGAACTCCCTGGCTAATTCGATAGCATCTCCAAAGGAATGCTTTTAGCTGCCTCACACTTCTCTCTCAAGGAGAATTTGAATAATAACAAAACGCAGGCAGAGGCTGCCCCAGACAAGATGGTTTCGTTTCAGTGAAAGAGTCACAAGAGAGGGAACCTCGGGGCGGGAGCCATCTGGGGAGTGTCGGCCAGGCGGGAGGCTGTCTCCTTGCTCCGTAAGCCTGTGGCCACTTTTGATATTTGAAAGTGATGCAAACCAGAGGGCCCGGAGCGCGGTGAGCTGGGAGCTCGACCTCGGAAGAGCGATTGGCGTGCCTCCGTTCCAACCTTTCGGGCTCTGTCTTCAGAATCTGTGACTCCACTTCTTCCAGGGGGCTTCCTGTGTTGTCTGCTTCCAACATGTGGGCCTGGGTTGCCTCCGCCGGGGAGATGCCAGCTCAGATTAACCGGGTGCCAGAGCGTCCCGCTGTGCCATCCCCATCAGTTTAAGATACAGGCTTGATTCAAGGAGGATCAGCCCGTCAACGCGTCAGGAGCCGCTGAGCTGGTGGTGGTCGTGGGGGGGCGGGGGCGGGGCGGAAGTTTGTCTGGCATTTGGAATCTGTGCAGGAATGATCCAGAATACTGACCAAGGAAAGAAATACGTAGAACCCACATCATCAAATTTTCAGCTTTCTTTTCTTTTCTTTTTTTTTTTAAATTTATTTATTTATTTTTAATTTTTACTTTACAATTCTGTATTGGTTTTGGCATAGATTGACATGAATCCACCACAGGTGTACATGCGTTCCCAAACATGAACCCCCCTCCCACCCCCCTCCCCACAACATCTCTCTGGGTCATCCCCGCGCGTCAGCCCCAAGCGTGTCATATCCTGCATCAGACATAGACTGGCATTTCGATTCTTACATGTTATTATACATGTTTCAATGCCATTCTCTCAAATCATCACACCCTCTCCCTCTCCCTCTGAGTCCAAAAGTCCGCTATACACATCTGTGTCTTTTTTGCTGTCCTGCATACAGGGTCATCATTGCCATCTTCCTAAATTCCATATATATGTGTTAGTATACTGTATTGGTGTTTTTCTTTCTGGCTCACTTCACTCTGTATAATTGGCTCCAGTTTCATCCATCTCATCAGAACTGGAGTAAAGACAATCTCTTTAACAAGTGGTGCTGGGAAAACTGGTCAACCACTTGTAAAAGAATGAAGCTAGATCACTTTCTAACACCGCACACAAAGATAAACTCAAAATGGATTAAAGATCTAAATGTAAGACCAGAAACTATAAAACTGTTAGAGGAGAACATAGGCAAAACACTCTCTGACATAAACCACAGCAGGATCCTCTATGATCCACCTCCCAGAATTCTGGAAATAAAAGCAAAAATAAACAAATGGGATCTAATTAAAATTAAAAGCTTCTGCACAACAAAGGAAAACATAAGCAAACTGAAAAGACAGCCTTCCGAATGGGAGAAAATAATAGCAAATGAAGCAACTGACAAACAACTAATCTCAAAAATATACAAGCAACTCCTGCAGCTCAATTCCAGAAAAATAAACGACCCAATAAAAAAATGGGCCAAAGAACTAAATAGACATTTCTCCAAAGAAGACATACGGATGGCTAACAAACACATGAAAAGATGCTCAACATCACTCATTATTAGAGAAATGCAAATCAAAACCACAATGAGGTACCACTTCACACCAGTCAGAATGTCTGCGATCCAAAAATCTGCAAGCAATAAATGCTGGAGAGGGTGTGGAGAGAAGGGAACCCTCCTACACTGTTGGTGGGAATGCAAACTAGTACAGCCACTCTGGAGAACAGTGTGGAGATTCCTTAAAAAATTGCAAATAGAAATGCCTTATGACCCAGCAATCCCACTGTTGGGCATACACACAGAGGAAACCAGAATTGAAAGAAACACATGTACCCCAATGTTCATCGCAGCACTGTTTATAATAGCCAGGACATGGAAACAACCTAGATGTCCATCAGTAGATGAATGGATAAGAAAGCTGTGGTACATATACACAATGGAGTATTACTCAGCCATTAAAAAAAATTTTCAGCTTTATTTTCAAGGGATTTCTCTCCACAGTCGCTTTCACTGAGGTTTCATTTAAGCACTGAATGAAAACTCGTTATTTCTCCAATGGTCATTTGACCAAGAAAAATATTCTAAAAAGAGGGCGGGGGTAACAATAATGGATGGTTTTCTCTGCCATGGGAAAGGGAAGTGAAGGATGGATGCCAGACACACTGACCAGAGTCCACTTTAAAGACACGACTTTGTCCTTTGATTCTCATGAAAATGACCAAAGCCACTGAGCGACAGGCTGTTGACAAGTGCTGTTGCCAGAATCCCTGGTCTCTAGGTGACAGGAACAAGCTATTTCTCGAAGTTTCTCTGGCTTCATCACTCCTCTGTCTTCCATCTTCCTTCATTCTCTTTTGGTTTCGCAGCCAACCGGAGGGCCAACCCCTAGTGTACGCCCATCCTGCCTGTGGTCATCTCTCCTCCCACCGCCCCCAGCCCCCAGGGCACCACCCCTACGCCATTTGCATCCATCCAGAATGGATTCAGGAAGCCAGGGGGTCTCCTCTCCCCAGCTGAATTAAGACACTTTAAGCAACATCACAGGGAAGCTGAAGGATGTGCCTCATACAGCGCTGCTTCTAAGTCAAGGTTCAAATACCACTGAAGTGTGCACAGCCTGGCGTCCTCACCCGAGAAGGGCCTGTGGCCTGACACCCGAGTCATCTCTGAGCGTCACCCAGTGATTCATTCACTGTCTGGTTGACCTACTGCAGGCCCCAGCCTTCTCGGGAGAGGCCCTTTAAACTGACTTGTGCCCTGGGACCTCTCCACGTTCTCAGTGTCACCAACCCAGAGGCACGTCTGCAGCTGCAGAAGCAGTGCGCCCCCTGCCGTAGACCCCGCATGGTGGGCTGCCTCACGCTGTGCCATTCCCTGAGCTGCGTGGACACAGACTGTGGCTTCCTCATGTCAGAATTCAGTTCAGTACCCAGGGTGTGCAAACTGTGCTACCCACCTTCACTCATCTGTGTCCCTGTTTTGGCCTTGTTGATCTACTCACTGACGCTCATGGTCCCTCCTGTCTGCTAAACACTTGCATGCCATCTTTTTCTAATTGGCAAAAACATGTTTTACAAAGTTGTGTTGGTTTCTGCCATACAATGCAAATCATTATAAATATATATATATATATCTCCTCTCCCTCTTGAGCCTCCCTCCCTTCCTCCCATCCCACCCCTCCCAGAGTGCAGGCTCTGCTCCCTGTGTTACTAACAGGCTTCCAGGTGGTGCTAGCCGTAAAGAACCTGCCGGCCAATGCAGGAGACATAAGAGACACAGGTTCAATCCCTGGGTCAGGACGATCCCCCTGGAGGAAGGCATGGCAACCCAATTCAGTATTCTTGCCTGGGAAATCCCACGGACTGAGGAGCCTGGTGGGCTACAGTCCATGGGGTCACACAGAGTCGGACACGACTGAAGTGATTTAGCATGCACACACTACTTTACATGCGATAGGGTATATACATATATCAAGGCTACATGTTCAACTCATCCCGCCCTCTCCTTCCTCCATTGTGTCTGCAAGTCCATTCTCTGCTAGGCTCATCAGCTCCATCTTTCTAGACTCCATGTATATATGCATTAATATATGATAATTGTCTTTCTCTTTCTGACTTACTTCCCTCTGCATAAGAGGCTTTAGGCACCATACAGTCTTATACAGGCGGTCTGTATCCTCAAAACCCCTCCTGCCCGCCCAGCATTAGCTCTTCCCTGAGGTGTTGATCAGCCCAGAGCCTTCCTAGCTGCTGAAGTCAGGCTGGCGTGCTTCCTCAACACGCCTCCTACCTCGCACTTACCCATCACCACCACTAGAACCCTGGGCTGCAACTTCCGCTTTGCTTGCTGGCCAGCCTCTCAGGGAACGTCACACAGTAGGGCAGCATCTGCCTTGGGCAGCTTCCTAACCCCAGCGCCCCGCAGGCTGGCACTCAATGAGAAAGTGGTGGCTGGAGACCTTTGGCTGGAGGCTTTTCCCGTTATTACCCCAGGCCGCCACCCTCACTGGGTCCTCCAAGAACTCGTTAGGTTTTCAGTGGTCCCTTTGGGTAGCTCTCCTCGGTAGCATCCTTGTACCATAACATTCCCAGCAATGCCTCTGCGTTGTAATATTCACAGAAAACCTTCGAAAGCAGCCTGCTGTCCAGCCTTCCTTGAGCTCCTCCAGGTGCTGGGGATCAAGTCAGGACAGGCGTCATACCAGAGAGGGCACCTGCTTCTTGAGGCAGCTTATGGCCCGTGAGGCCTGCAGCCTAGTGGGGTTGTTGTTCTTCAGTTGCTCAGTCGTGTCCGACTAATTGTGATCGCAGCACACCGGGTTTCCCTGTCCTTCACTGTCTCCCAGGGTTTGCTCGAACTCATGTCCATTGATTCAACAATGCCATCCCACCAGCTCATGCTCTGCTGCCCCTTTCTCCTCCTGTCCTCAATCTCTCCAAGCATCAGGGTCTTTTGCAAAGAGTTGGCTCTTCACGTCAGGTGACCAAAGTATTGGAGCTTCAGCTTCAACATCAGTCTTCCCAATGAATATTCAGGGTTGATTTCCTTTAGGATGGACTGGTTGGATCTCCTTTCAAGGAACTCTCAAGAGTCTTTTCCAACACCACAGTTCAAAAGCATCAATTCTTTGGCACTCAGCCTTCTTTATGGTCCAAATCTCTCGTCTGTACATGGCTACTGGAAAAATCACAACTTTGACTTAGACTGGTATATTGTCTGTAATGGTTTGCATGCAGGGAACTACAGGGGTGAGGGAGGGGGCAAGGGGTCCCAAGAAGTGAATCAGAATAGGAAGGATGAATAAGTCACGGTGTCGAAGCATATGCGGCAGGAACGCATGGAGGTAGGGCGGGCGAGTGAAGGGGGTAAGGACGGGTTCCCAGCACCTCCTGTCCGCCTCCCCCGCCTAAGGGCTCTCATGAAAGCGCAGGGTCACCGCTTCCTCTTCTTGCTGCTAATTGAGGATGACGATGTGTTGTACTCATGGAAGGAAAACTCTGACCAACTCTCCAGCTCGAGTTCCTTTCTATTTCTTCCTAGAAGTGACAGTTCCATTTCAAATCATGTTAGATGATTATTTCAGTGGCCCATTCCAAAGAACATAGGTTTTGTTTTTCCAAAAGCCATTTCCAGATGGAACACTGCATCCCTTTGTCTGTCTGACCATCTGGTTCGTTCCCTCCTCCCCACACCAGGTCACCTGCAGACGTGGAGCGAGACCCCCAGAGCTGGCTGGGGACAGCTCCTGGCCAGGAGCCCTCAGCACAGTCCCTGCATTTTCGCTTTTTCATTTGAAGTGAAAAATGTAGCTGCTTGCAGTTTGGGGCTCCTGTTTGAGTTTTATGTTTGACTTTGTTATTTCGGGACTAAGATTTTATGAAAATGCCTGGCTTGGAACAGCCTGGGGGTGACTGCCTGGGGTGGGGTCCCCTTGTCTCAGTAAGAGAGCTCGGACCAGGCCATTTGTGTGACGTGCTTGTAACTCCTACACGTGTGCAAAGACCTGCCTCTCACTGCCTGTTACTCTATGAGCGTTGTGTTCCTCTGTGTCAACTTGGAGGGAGCAGGGGGCCCTGCTTGAGGAAGGGGGCTGGAAGTGAGGGAGGTGTCAGAATGGGAGAAAGAGGTGCCTGACTCCTGTGCACCCCAGGACTCCCTTGATCTGTGGGCCTTGAGCTGGGAGCGGTAAACCTCCCAGGCTCTGGCTCCAGCCAGCCCCTCTCCAAGGAACCTGGGTGGTCTTCATTCCCTGGGGCCAGAGCACAGGGTCTCCCCTGTGGAAAACACCGCCTTCTAGGTTCCTTCCTTAGATGCAGCAAAGCCCAGCCCAGGGAAACGCGGCTCCCAGTGGCTGGGGAAACCAGAGGGGCCACTGATGGGAAGTGGGGAGTCCCAGGAGAGCATCTTTCACACGAAGCCCACAGAGTCCGGGGTGTCTGGCAGCTTGTCCCCAGGTGTGGGTCCTGTGCTCTGTGCCTAGTCCTTAGCTGTGTCTGATCTCTGGGACCCCATGAACTGTAGCCCACCAGGCTCCTCTGTCCACGCAGGTCTTAGGGCTCCAGAAGTTTCCTGTGTCACAGTATGTGAGTAGCAGACTCACTAAACCATGGCTTAAAATCAGTAAGACAACTCATTTTGAAAGTGGAAGGAAAGACAAACCCAGACAAACAGAGCTCAGAAAGGAAACTGGAAGAAAGATGAAGACGGATTCATCTGCATGGTTTTAAAGCCCTCCAAGAAGAGCCTCAGGGGATGAGAAGCCACTGGGATTCACAGTCCTCCTATTTGCCACGGCAGAGACCACATGGCCTGCAAGCCCTCGTGTAGCCCCTCTAGACAAAGAGGCCTCCTGTCACCAAGCTCTTCCGTGCCGTCTTCACCCTGCTTAGAGTCTCCCCTTCCCTTTGAGAGTCAATTCCTAGGCAGGTTGATAAGAAGTCCAGGGTCCCCGAGGAGGAGAAAGGGGTCTGGGGCTCTCGAAACCAAGATAGGGGTCTGGAATTCTCAAGGAGGAGGAAAGGACAAACTTTTTTTTTTTTTTCCTTTCCTCTACATTCCTAGTCTTAGTCACATAAAGTGGTTTTTTTTTTTTTCCTTTAAGCCTGGAACTGATGATTACACAACTCAGTTTAAACTCTGTATTAGCGATTATATAACAACAGTGTATCCTGCTTGAGGACAGTTCCTCCTTCCTGAAAACCTTCTGACTAATCCTGATATTTTAGAATGTATATTACGGGAGAGGGTCTAGTAGGATCTTTCTATTGTTAAGTTCTAATCCTGTTATCCCAAAATGTAAATTGTGGGAGTGGGTCTGGTAAAATTTTCACAAACTTGAGATATTCTTTTGATTTATTGTAATAACTAAACAGGTATACAACTCCCTTGCTAACATTGGCAAGGGGGGCACTCTCCATCCCCCTTCTGATGTCTGTGTCAGAAGCTTTCTTTGTCCCTTTTCTTACTTTAATAAAACTCTGCTACACAAAAGCTCTTGAGTGATCAAGTCTGGTCCCTGATCCTGAAGCTAAATCTTCTTTGGAGATCACAAATCCAACATTGTTCACCGTAAGCTATCAGCTTTACACTGGTCTTTGTTGAGCCAGTGACACTAGGGAGCTCTGGGTTCAAATCCTGTCCTTTCATTTGGCCATACACCAAACAGCTACTGAGATCTACAACGTGTTGAGTACCGAACTAGCTGTGGGGCACTGGGCCCGTTTCCAGGCTTTCCTATACTTCTGCTTTCTTACAAGTAAAGGATAAAAATAAAACCATCTTAGAACAAGTGAGAGGATCAAATATGATAATGAACGTAAAGCACAGGGCATAGTCCTTGACACAAAGGAAGGGACAGACACAAACACTTGCGCTCACTATAGAGGGGTTGGCTCTCTGAGCTGAATTTTGAAGGTCAGGGAGACTTGGGAGCTGAGGTGGGAGGAACAGTACTGGAGGTGACCCTTAACGGCCCTCCTAGTTATGGGCAGGGAGTCGCTCATCTCCCTGACCAAAACTGAAGCTTTTTGAAGACAGGTAACGGTTCACACGTCTTCTGAGGATCTTCTGAGCAGTGCTGTTCAATGCGTGCTCTGTTTTCTGATGGACCAATGGTCAGGGTGGAACGGTGGCCCCACTTCCCCTAATAAAAAACCTGCAATAAGATCCAGGAGGGAGTCTCTGTGCCGCTGGGCAGAGTGACCCTATGGAAACTTAATACATGGGGAGAGTGCCCACTAGTTATGTCATTACTATTACAGTCGTGTGAGCGCACGTTCAGTCACACACTGTGGACGTAGCAGTCTTGTGACCCTGTGGACCGCACCTGCCAGGCTCCATGGGATTCTCCAGGCGAGACTACTGGAGCAGGTTGCTATTTCCTCCTCCACAGGATCTTCCTGACCCAGGGATCTAACCAGTGTGTCCTGCATTGGTATGTGGAGTTTTTACCATGGACCCACCTGTTAGTTATTACTTTAACTATCTCCTATGCTCAGCACCACTCAGCTTGTCCAACACCCTTCTCATAAGTAGGAAAAAATGTTCAAGTAGGTGGGGTACTCACCCAAGCTGGATTCACAGGGGTCTCCAACCCATCATGCTGTCTTTGGGTCCATCTGGCCAACAGAACCGTGACCAACTGGAAGCAGCATCGTGTAGCCTGTGTGTCTTAAGACCATTCTTGTCATGTCATGGAGTCAGAAAAAAGGGAAAAAATGGAGTTTAGAAAGGAAAAAAACGTACACACATTTCCACCTTTAGGTAATCGAAATGTGTGAAAAGATGGTCTTAGAGATCACCTGCGGGTCTGCGGAATACTTTATTTTCTGCTCTTTTTTCCTTCTTCTCAGAATGTTCTATCACAGTGGAAGAAAATAACAGGTCACCTCTATGCCTTTGGCTACTGGAAACTTTCCAAGGTGAACTAAAAATAAGTGATGGATGAGAATGTGTTCTTCTGATACCAGTGAGAGAACTGGGTTGGGTGAGAATGGCCCCATTCTCTTTGAAGGAAAGAGGCAGGCCACGTGGAGAGTGCGACAGTGGGTGATCAGGGAGACCAGGCTCTGCTTTTGTCTCCATCAGTCATGAGTCAGGGCCTGCAGGCTCTCTATTCTCCCGTGTAAGTTGAGCGGCTGGGCCAACGCCTGAATGCTCAGAGCTTTCCTCCCTCTGAAGCACACCCCCTTTCCTATAGCTAGGGACTGGCAGCTCTCAGGATCCTGCCTGCCTGGGCACAGTGGTCCTCGGGGCACCTGGTAACCGAGCCAAAGACACAGCCACTAGCAACTTAGCTGTTGTTGTTCAGTTGCTAAGTTGTGTCTGACTAATTGCAATCCCAAGCACTGCAGCACGCCAGGCTGCCTTGTCTTTCACTACCTCCCGGAGCTGGCTCAAACTCATGCCCATGGAGTCAGTGATGCCATCCAGCCATCTCATCCTCTGTCGCCCCCTTTTCCTCCTACCCTCAATCTTTCCCAGCATCAGGGTCTTTTCCAATGAGTCGGCTGTTCACATCAGGTGACCAAAGTATTGGAGTTTCAGCTTCAGCATCAGTCTTTCCAATGACTATTCAGGGTTGATTTCCTTTAGGACTGACTGGTTGGATCTCCTTGCAGTCCAAGGGACTCTCAAGAGTCTTCTCTAACACCACAGTCCAAAAGCATCAATTCTTCGGCACTCAGCCTTCTTAATGGTCTAATTCTCACATCCGTACATGACCACTGGAAAAACCATAGCTTTGACTAAATGGAGCTCTGTCAGGAGCTTAGCAGCACGCAGTCCCCAGGTGTGGGACCTGTAATGACAGTCAGGAGCAGAGACAGAAGACCTGGAGATGGTCCCACACCTGCGGGGTTCCAGCTCTACCAAAGTGGGGTGATGCTCCCTCCAGCGAGGGGAGGGGAAGTCTCCTGGCAACCAGCTTTTAACAAACTGCTTCCAAAGCTGCTTTAAATCACTTACCTGCTTCAATATCCCAACTGCCTGTGTATTTTTCATCTGTTCCCATCCCTACAGGCTATCTCCCCAATTCCATAAATCCAATCTGTCATCACTCAGATATGTTTTCAGGCTCCGAACAACCATTTTTTATACAAACCCAACGGATTAACCTCCATCAAATTGTTTAACTGCAATCAAGACAAGTTCATAAACAATGTAAATATATTTACTATATTCCTTTACCAAACCAGTGAGTGTACAACCGGCCAAGGAAGCAAGATCAGAGGGAATGCTTCCCTATGCTTTATGGGACTATTCATGAGTATGGATTGCTATGTCTCTTTAATTTTACCTTGGCTGGAGGGAGCCTTATTTTCTTAGGGATTTAGGTTAGCTCCCAGATGTAAAAATCAGGATCAATCTTTTCGAGTTAAAAAAATCACTCTCACATTCATTCTTGCCATTTTTCCTCAAGGCCCTCATTTCCCGCCCCCTTGCTAAAAATAACCGCCAGTCGTTGGTGGAATTTGTTTGCTAATTCCCCAGGTTCTCAAAGGTACTTGCTGGTGTCACGCAATAAACTCGACCAGCTCAAATTCCCTAAGTTATCTCGAGTCATCTCTGGATGTTTCTGGGTGGATATGAGTGTTTCTGAGCTCTCTCCAGTTCACATGCTCTGTTTTCCTTGTGAAATTAAAGCAGGGCAGCATTTTCAAGGATTAGGTTAGTGAAACACTACCACGTGCTCACTTCTTTCATCTATTCCTTGAGCACTTCATGGTTATGTTTCAAGAGTGTCTCCCATTTAGCAAACACTATTCTAGGCACCAGTCAACCCTAAAGGAAATCAACCCTGAGTATTCACTGGAAGGACTGCTGCCGAAGCTGAAGCTCCAATAATTTGGCCACCTGATGCGAAGAAGCAACTCATTGGAAAAGACTCCAGTGCTGAGAAAGATTGAAGGCAAAAGGAGAAGATGGTGGCAGAGGATGAGATGGCTAGATAGCATCACCAACTCAACGGACATGGGATTGAGCAAACTCCAGGAGATAGTGAAGGACAGAGAAGCCTGGCATACTCAGTTCATGGGGTTGCAAAGTCAGACACAACTTAGTGCCTGAACAACTACAACAGTTCTCAGCACTAGGGACCCAGCAATGGAAAGACAGACATAGTTCCTGCCCTCGTGGTGCCTCCCCTCTAGTGCAGTGGGATAGACCAAACAGGGTAAACAGGACGAACAGGTGAAGCATGTGGCTTGCTAGAAGGGAGTAACTGTGAAGGGGTGCGGGAATGAAAAGAGGGGTGGTGGTGTCTGGGTGGGTCCCTTGCTGGTTTCCGGACATAGACTGGGAATTGCTGGGCTGACATTTAGCTCTGGCAAAGAGCATCAGCCCTTGGGCACCCTGCCTGCCCTCCGCTGGTCTTAACCTGTCTGCCTCCTACATCTTTTCACCTGTGCGCACTGCACATCACTTTACTCTCTCTCTGAGCTCGTCCTGTCCCCCCAACCCTCCCAGCCCCCCACCGCCCTGGCTCTGCCCTGGTTCTTCCCCTTTTGTCCTCTGGTCTCCGGATACACACTGAGGTTTCTTTCCTGATTGTCCTTTGCTCACTGGTCTTGCATTTGAGTCTTTCTCTCTCTCTCGCTCTCTTTCTTCTTTTTTTTTTTTTTTTGTCCAACAAGCAGAAGGAATTCAGGCATGTCCTGAATAAGCCCAGCAGGAAAGTGCTACTGTACTTCTGTTATGATAAAAAGTCCAATTTTACTGAAGCAAGGGAGTAGAAATTGGAATCAAACGTTGGGGAAAAAATCAGAAATAATTTGCTTTAGAAACACAGTTATACATTTTCATGTGAATCAGAAATCTGAACAGTTTTTGTTAGAATACACTGCACAGAATTTGTACGGTGATCCTCACTTTTGGTCACGGTAGTCATGCCTTCATGTAGAGATTTTCCTAGACCGAGTGTGAAAAGGATAGAAACACTTGCCGTTTTACAGAGAAAGATGTATTTTACTCTGGAAACAATCAGGATTGTGCAATTTTTGATTGAGTGTGTGTTGCTAGATTTTTGCAGACACTTTAGCGCCAGAATGAGAAGCGTGTTATGGTGGGAAACCCATTCCTCCTCACCTGTCTTTCCGGGCCGCTGTCTGTGGGTGCATCACAGTTTGCTCCGCGTTTCTCCAGCCTCGTTCCTGCCTCCCCACAATCCTTCAGTGCCACATCGCCCCCCTCTTTCATGCCCCATGAATCCCGGGCACTCTGCCATCCCATTACAGCCTCCTTCCACATGCCACCCTCCCCCTGACCTCTCAGGCAGTTCCTGGCACCCCTCCAGGACCCCCTACCTTTGGCTGTTAGCGTTTCGGAGCACAGCAGCTGTGACCGGCTTCTCTGCTGGGCCCTGACTCTGGGCTGGATGGAAACCTCTGCCGCTCCAGCTTGCACGGCCCTGGGGACGCCCCCGTGCGTGCAGCAGGCTGTGTAGGCTCTCGGGTCAGAGCCAGGGCTCCAGTGCCCAGCTGCCCTCCACCTGGTGAGACGTTCTCCTTAAAGGGGACACAGGAAGCCTCCTTCAATGCCTGCTCACCAAAGTCACCACCTCCCCCAAAGTCCGAGCAAGTGAAGCTGAAGGTTAAGTGTATCTCCAGCTGCTTGTCTCCCTCTGGCTAACTTTTCCAAAGTGTAACTTTCCAGGGACCTGGAACTCACTGCTCTGGGGTGTGCACTGGCCTCGTCCAGGCTGAGGGTCCTCGTGCCCAGAGGAAGGTGAAGGAGCAACGACCTTGCTCGCTTGCTGTGGCTCCACTTTCAAATGCAGGCATGCTCAGTCACCAAGTCCTGTTCCTCTTTACGACCCCGTGGACCGTAGCCCGCCAGGCTCCTCTGTCCGTGGGATTCTTCAGGCAAGAATACTGGAGTGGGTTGCCATTTCCTCCTCCAGGGGATCTTCTCCACCGAGGGACTGAGCCCACGTCTCCTGTGTCTCCCGCCATGACAGTGGATTCCTGACCACTGGGTCACCTGGGAAGCCCCTCCATAGTTAAATAGAAGAGGCTAAATCAGAAGACTGCCTGCCCTTTGTAACAATGAGGTGATCACGGGGATGCTGTGAGGAAAATTAGCTGAGTGCAAAGCATCTTTACACAGAAGCTGGGGGATAGCTCCATGCCCCACCCTGGTGGGTCCTGGAGGCATTGGTGGACTAGGGACCCACTGCCTCTGAAGCCCCCAGACTCAATCCTCTGGGTCCTCTTGCTCCTGCAATCTAAGGACTGTTATGGGGCTTCAGACCTTTTCTGGTTTCCACTCTGTAATAATCCTCCTTCCATTTTTTAAAAACTAAAGCAAAACTGGAGAGAGGGCCGAGGAACATGATCCTCCCGCGGTAGGAAGCAGGGACACAAGCTCTCTTTGTTTCCATCCGTGAAGCCCTCGGACTGATGTCAACGCCAGAAGGCCGTGCCGACAGCCATGCAGTCACTCTTCTGCCTCATTTGCATTCCAGCCCGTCTGCGTTCTGACCTGTGTAGACGAATGCATCTCATGTAGAAAATGCACGAGCAGAAAAACACAAATGCGAGATGCCGTCGGAGAACAGATGCGCTCCGCAGTGCCCGCTCCACCCCATGCTCCCAATCCCCAGCTGCTTCTGAGTAACTCCGAGCCTCTGTCCATGGTCTCTGCAGCCTGGGTCACCACCTGTGTTGTGTTTCTTTCTCCTCCCCACTTAGCAAGTCAACATACACTCTGAAAAAAAAATATACTGACTTTCATCTCCTTCAGGAAATGGGGTCTGAAAAAGCTTCAACTTGGGTATCAAGTCCTGCTGTAGATGTTGGAGGGTTGTCTAGTGCCTTCTCGGTAATTTTTGAGTCCAGTATCTGGCTAAGACCATTGCCAGATCATTCTTCTTCAAGCTGGAATCACCCTCCATGATAGAATCGATCAAAAGACTTTGCAAATAAAGACACTGCTAGTCCCTTCCAGCTAGTTAACTGCTAGGTGGAGAAGGATCAATGATTCTGACTTTTGGGCTACTTACGCCTGAACTTCAGTTTATATCTTTAAGAACTAATGCTTGCTTAGGTATATTTTGCAGAAAATTGGGGAGATTTTCCTCTCATTTTTCTTGACACATCTTGTTACTTTAAATACTATTTTGCTATGTTTTCTATAATTTTCTTATTTTGTGGCATCCTAGTTGTTTTGCACTGGTTTCCCCCTGGTGGCTCAGACGGCAAAGCGTCTGCCTACAATGTGGGAGATCCAGGTTCAATCCCTGGGTCAGAAGATATCCCGGAGAAGGAAATGGCACCCCACTCCAGTACTCTTGCCTGGAAAATCCCATGGATGGAAAAGCCTGGTAGGCTACAGCCCATAGGGTCACAAAGAGTCGGATACCACTGAGCTATTTCACTTTCACTTCGCTTTTTCCCCTTGAGAATATAGCATACAATTTTGTATTCAACACAGGGAAAACAAGCCACCTTTTATAGAAGTCCAAGTTACATAAAATGTCAGAAATGAATGAGCGTCTTAGCATTCTGGTATCTGACCCCAGATGTACTCATAGTGGGAAATAAAAGTTAAAATCAGTTTCTGGAAAGACTTTTCTAAGAGCCTCCTAGGGGTGCTGCTTTCTACACATAGAGTTGCTACCCACCAGGAAATGATGAAATGGTCCAAGCTGTTGGGTGAGGCTAGCCTGGGCCTTGGAGGATGGCTCCTGTCCCCAGAAGTGGCAGCAACGCTTCCCAAAGAGGGGGCGTGATGAATGCCCAGCTTGGCCATAGTGGGAGACAGAGCAAAAAAAAAAAAAATCACTCTATACGACTTATTCAGGTGTGACCTAGCAGACACTTGGAGCACCTGAGCTGGTAAAGATACTCAATCGAATTAAAAGCTGAGCAATGAGATGACCGGGACAGGGATGGTCACCATCCAGGCAGGTCTCCTTGGAGTCGCTTTTTCCAGGAATCGTCCTGCTTTGCTTCGTCCCTTGTGGGAAGGGTTGGGTCTTGAACTCTTTGTGAAGTCTTGGAACACATCACAAGGATTAATCACCATTAGCTCTTTATTTTAACAGCTGCCTGCTACCTCTGAAGCCCACGGCAGCTGTGGCTCCCTCCCTCTGCTGCTATCCCGGGTGGAAACCTGCACACATAAAATGCAGATTTAAGCTGATTTTGAAACGTCTTATACTTGTTAATTGCCCCAATCTATATCACAAGCATAAAATCACCGCTTTCCCTTGGCAGCTGGCTCCTCCTCGCCAGAGGCAGGAGCCCGTTTCTGTTTTCCTTTGGGTGAAGAGTGGACCTCCGTGCACCGCCCTGTCTGGCCGCTTTCAGATCCCTGACACACTTGTGGGCCGAATCTGTCCAGAAGTGACAGTGGTCTATTCGCTCCGTGCTCATACCTCTCCCCGGGTGGACGTGGATGCAGCTGAGGAAGCGTCTTGAAGCCAGGTGAGCCTCCGGCGGCAGGGATGCTCTCAGTCCTGTTTCCAGAGGAAATCTGGGGCTGTTTGCTGGACTTGCTGAGGCCAGAGGGAGACCTTTCTTTCCTGGTGCCATCGCTGCCCTTTGCCAACAGGATGCTCGCCTGACCGGTTCCACTAGCCTTTGCGTTTTTGCCTTGTTTTCACACTTTTGTGAATGGTCTGCACTGGCACATGAATTTCTTCAGCCTCTGATGGTGTGGGCTATGAAATCTAGTGAGAAATGAATATTTAAAGAATTTGTGTGCGTGACTGTGTGCCAGCCTGCTGTGCACATGGACGTGGAAATATGTTTTATCCTGGTTCTGAGATATGTGGGTAAGATGGGGTCACTGCAATTTAATTATAGATCTTTTTTTTTTTTTTGTCTTCTAGCAATTTGTATTCTAACACGAAGAAACACAGGAGGAGGAATTCAAAATCTACCAAGTTGAAAAGTAAGTTAATTGTAACACGTGAGGCTATCTGGGATACTCTGCAGAAGTTCCAACAGGAATAGACTCACTGACATTTTAAATTACAAAGAAAAGCCTTATTTATACTTTGAAATGGTTCTGAGTGATTTGGTTTTTAGGTTAAAAGGGTCTTTTCTTTCCCCCATGTCTTTAATTGGGTGACTTTTGTAGCCCCATCTGCTGTTCATCAGTGGAATTGTTAAGGATTATGAAAAGCCTGACATTTTTTTCTTTCTTTATTCCAATAGCATTTTGAAGTTTTTCCACAGAAATTCAAACCCGAGAAATCATTGACTATGTTTTTTTGATGACTAGTTAAAAATGTGCAAATATGATGGCAAATAGAACAGGAGAACTGCTTTTAAAAAGAAGGAACTTCGAAGTCACCCAAGCCTGTAAGATATTTGGTATCACTCAACAAGAATTAGAGCCCTTTTCAATTTCAGGCTCTTTTGCGGCCCCATGGACTGTCACTGGGCTCCTCTGCCCATGGAATTCTCCAGGCAAGAATACTACAGTGGGCTGCCATTCCCTTCTTCAAGGGACCCTCCCGAGCCAAGGATAGAACCTGGGTCTCCTGCACTGCAGGCAGATTCTTTACCACCTGAGCCAGCAGGGAAGGCCCCACAGGGGCAGTCAGTTCTTGTTCCCAGAGGCTATGATGTCAGATTAAATTCCTGAGTCTAACAAGGTGTCCTGATTCTCGGTTCATCTCAGGGGTCATTTAGGCAGAAAACAGTGCCTCTTCTTCCATGCAAAGGTAGGCTTCGGCAGGCTTGCCTCAGCGGCCCTCACAGGGGGAGTCAGGCTCTGAGTAACTGCATCCTCTCTAAGGCTGGGGAGCTCTCAAGGTGAGCCCCAGAAAGCTCTGGAGCCCTTCCTCATCACCTGCTGTTGTCATGTAGGAGTTCTTCCAAGAACGTGGTGAACTGCTGGCCCGTCACGCCTCTGCCTCTAACCAAAGGACACAGTGCCCCAATTGGACCAACAACCGAGTCAAGGTTATTCAGCCTGAATTGCCAGGCGTCTCTTCCTCTGGCGAGATCGGCTAGACTTGGATTTAGGTGTCTTTCGGACAGCCTTCCTCCGGGCCCCCGCGTTCCCTCCCACCTCATTCTGTTCTCACTCTGGTGTCACACGTCAACAAGTAGGTGGTTTCCTTGTCCATCACAGAACTTGGTCATCGCATGCTCGTACTGCAGAGCTGTGACCCTGCTTTTTAAAATCACTTGGAGTGTAGTAGCAGTTCCTGAGTGGAAGATAGCTGATCTGTCCTTCAATATATGCATAAACGTTGGGTCCCCCTCATGAAGAGGAAACCCAGCACCCAATGTGCCCTTTCCTAATCCAATGAACACCATTATTGTAAGGACTAATGCCAGTTCAGAAGAAACTGTAGCTGAAATTCTGCCCTGAGTCTCCTATCTTGAGGAGGGTTCTTAAGAATTCATATTCTATATGCTTAAAGTGGGGGTCTATTGTGGAGAAGGGGTCCAGGACTAGAGATGCTCGTTGCTGAAACACAGCTCTGGGAGAAGTTATTTCATTATATCTGTGTCAACTGATTGCTAAAGAGTGATACACGTAACCTTCACACACAGAAAATGCATGTTTATCAAGCCCTCCTAGATATGCTCTAAATGAACCAACCAACTGCATAACTCCCAAAGCTTACTTCACTGTTTGTACAGTTGTGAAACCTAATAATGAATTTGTTTTCTTAATTAAATGTCATATTGCATATCCAGCCTGACATTCCATTTGAAATGCAGGTTTGTTTCTGAATTTGGGGGCTTCCCTCGTAACTCAGTTAGCAGAGAATCCGCCTGCAGTGCAGGTGACCTGGGTTCGATTCCTGGGTCAGGAAGATCCGCTGGAGAAGGGATAGGCTACTGGCTCCAGTATTCTTGGGCTTCCCTGGTGGCTCAGCTGGTAAAGAATCTGCCTGCACTGTGGGAGAGCTCAGTTTGATCCTTGGATTGGGAAGATCCCCTGGAGAAGGGAAAGGCTACCCACGCCAGTATTCTGGCCTGGAGAATTCCATGGACTGTATAGTCCACGGGGCTGCAAAGAGTTGGACACGACTGAGCGACTTTCACTTTCAGCCTTTCACTTTCTGAGTTTGGGACCAAAGTGAGCTCTCCCTCATCTTGTCGAGGGGGGTGGAATGGGAGAGCACAGGTGTAGCTGTTGGCAGTGGGTCTGCTGGTCACCCCCTTTGGTTGGAGCCAAGAACCACTCTGGACGAAGAGCCAAGGTGCCTGCATTCTATCTTTACCCTGTTTCTCTGCAGTTTTCTGGAGATGAAAGAAAAACTTGTAGGAAAGAAACAAAGGTAATTGTATCCTTGGAATCCACGTGCCCGGACCGTTTGCGGTGGTTTGTATTTCACGTGTGCCCATCAGATTTCCCAGGTCCCTTTTGGTCCTGTGCTGCTAACCCTGCAGCGTGCTCCTCCATCCAGTCAGTAAACAAGCAGTCCCTCTGGCCCCTGCACAAATGCCAGTGCATGGATCGGCCATTAAGAGAGCCTGTGCTGGGAGCTGTCGCCGCTCCTTCCGGGAAGGAAACACGTCCCTGCGATGTTGTCCCGTGCTCCCCTACCCCAGGGTTGGGACTCTCCCGTCCCCGAGAAGCAGGGTTTTGATTTTAGTGGCGTGTGCTATGGCTTCATCCATTGTGTTCAGTGATTTGTCTTTCAGTCTCCATTAATGCTTCTGATTTCATTTCACACTCAACCAAACTGGAATCCTTGGTGGACCCATGAAAACAAGGGGGTGTGCTTTGGGACTGTCACACTTTGGTAACCGGAGCGGCCTTGAAGGCGGGACCAGGCTGGTGGCAGGCAGGTCGTGTCTACCTGAGCCACAGGCCCAGAGGCTCCTTGAGCAGAGGACTCACGGCCTGCAGGGCCTGTCTGGCAGGGAGCTGGGCGGCTCGGCAGCCGCTGTGATGCATGGACTCTCTGGCCCTGCGGTGACCCTGGTGGACCACGAAGATGACACTAAGTTTCCAGAAAACAGTTGTCTGGTCCTATATTTTCCAAGCAGAAGAATGGAGTCAGGTAGAAAGGAAGCAAGCAGGAGCAACCTCACAGCTGGCTCTGAGAATTAGAAAGGAAAGAAGGGGGGAAGAAAGAAAAAGAAATAGGAAGGAAAGAAGGAAGAGATGTTAAAAAAAAAAGGAAAGGAGGGAGGATGAAAGAAAGTAGCAATAAGGGAGAGGAAATGAACTAAAAGAACTCACTGGAGCGAAATTAGTAATTTGATATAGCATACTATAAATATATATAACAAGCGTCACACCATTTTTAATAATAGTCACTACTACTTCTTAGATTTCTTCCTTAATTAAACTTGCAGTTAACAGGAATAAGCTGGGGTGAAGCTGACATGACTTCCTTTGCCTGAATTACACAGCCCTCAAGTCAGGTGGGCTTCCCTGGCGATTCAGACGGCAAAGAATCTGTCTGCAATATGCGAGATCCGGGTTCATTTCCTGGGTGGGTAAGATCCCCCAGAGAAGGGAACAGCAACTCACTCCAGTATTCTTGCCTGGAGAATTCCACAGACAGAGGAGCCTGCCGAACTACAGTCCATGGGGTCACAAAGAGTCAGACATGATTGAGTGACTAACATGCACACACGTGCACACGCGTATGAGGGTATCTAAATACATTTGATGCAAAGGGGACAATGATAGATGCTTTTCAAATCGTGATACTCAACGATTTCTCTGTCGGAGGACCCAGTACCAAATGCATGCTATCAGCACTCTTCATGTGAAGACCCCCAGCACCCAGGCCACCTCCAGCATCAGTGGAGAGGCTCCTTAGCAGCTGACTCAAGCCCCTCAGCCTCTGATGACCTCTTCATTTTGCCTCTTCTGAGAATCCTCTAGAAGAAGTGAAACTGACTTGAATAAGTCACTAGAACTCTCTGAACTTTTTTTTTTTCAATCTGTAAATGACATGGTAAAAAATGTTCAATAAATAGAATCTATTTCGCTGGCCATAATCATGTACTGATGACCTGCTCTTAAATATCACCCTGGTTTATTCACAGGTAGTTTTCACTTAGTTTTAACTGGTTTTATTTTTGTATCAGATGCAATGAAGAAGCCTTAAAATAATATGGCATTTCTAATAATTTCCAAACAAGCTGAAGTTCAGTGATATTCTAGCAAAGTCCCAGATAATTAAAATATTTTTAAGGATTTATCTATGTAGTTGATTCAAGAGTATATAAACAAATGCCTGAGTTCTTTCTGGTATAAATTTTTCATGAAATGAAGGTAATGAAAAATATCACTGGTCAAAAATTTAGTTAACATTCTGAGGATTCTCCAACAAGGCAGAATGAATCACTAGCAAGGACAAAAATCTCTAACATAGCAAGAGAAAAAATTGTTTTACAGTAAGAGAAATCTGTGACATTAGCTACAATTCATGTTTTTAGGTGAATGTATTCCTAATCCTCAGAAACATCTTGATGATAAAACACCCAGTAGACAGTATCAGAAATGAAGACTGAGTTTCCACATGTTGGTTTAGGAGCCAATGACACCTGAATGGTTAAGGGCCAGTTCTAGGGACTTTCCTGGTGGTCCAGTGGTTAAGACTCTGTGCCTTCACTGCAGGAAGCATCGTTTCAATCCCTGTTGGGAGAACTAAGATTCTGCATGCCCTGCATGCAGCAAAATAAAATAAAATAAACATGATGTAAAAAAAAAAAAAAGACTGGTCCTAACCCCAGGATACCTCCTACACTTGGCTTTTGTAATTTTCTTCTTTTAAAATTGAGATGTAATTGAGTATACATCATGTAAGTTTAAGGTGTACAATGTGTTGATTTGATCAGTTCAGTTCAGTGACTTAGTCACGTCCGACTATTTGTGACCCCATGGACTGCAGCACGCCAGGCTATCCTGTCCATCACCATCTCCTGGAGCTTGCTCAAACTCATGTCCACTGAGTCGGTGATGCCATCCAACCATCTCATCCTCTGTCGTCCCCTTCTCCCGCCTTCAATCTTTCCCAGCATCAGGGTCTTTTCTAATGAGTCATTTCTTTGCATCAGGTGGTCAAAGTATTGGACTTTCAGCTTCAGCATCTGTCCTGCCAAAGAATATTCAGGACTTATCTCCTTTAGGACTGACTGGGTAGATCTCCTTGCAGTCCAAGGGACTCTCAAGCGTCTTCTCCAACACCACAGTTCAAGTTTTTTTCAATTCTTTGGTGCTCAGCTTTCTTTATAGTCCAAATTTCCCATCCATACATGACTACTGGAAAAACCACAGCTTTGACTAGACGGAACTTTGTCGGCAAATTAATGCCTCTGCTTTTTAATATGCTGTCTAGGTTGGTCATAGCTTTTCTTCCAAGGAGCAAGCATCTTTTAATTTCATGACTGCAGTCACCATCTGCATTGATTTTGGAACCCAGGAAAATAAAGTCTCTCCCTGTTTCTGTCATTTCCCCATCTATTTGCCATGAAGAGATGTGAGCACCTTAGCATCAGCAACACTGTTATCACCTCTCATATTTGTGTTACCTGTGTGTGTGTGTTGAGACAGTTTAAGCTCTGCCTTCATGACTTTGAGGTATATATTGAAGTCTGCAGACTGTAGTCACCGTGCTGTGTGTTAGCTTTCTGGGACTTGTTCATCTTCTCACTCTGTAATTTTATCTTGGTGGTGACTTTTCGGTACGTGGTGCAGATCGATGCCTTTCCATTGTTATGGTAGAAAAGCAACAAGGACACAGCGCCTCTCGAGGATTGGACTGGATCTGAGGGGACGAAGAGGCTCCCTGCTCACAGAGGAGACCTCACCCCGGCATCCTCCGCTCCCCCAGGCTTCTATTCCATGCACATTGTGGGCTGGCACAGGGCCAGGAGCTGGGACTCGCAAGTGGGCCCAAAATACCTAACTCCTGGAACTTCAAGTCAAAGTTTTCTTCCCCTGAATGCTAACAAAGGGTGAAAATTAGTGTACTTTACACAACCTCCCTTATTCCTTCTAAAAATAAAATAGAGAAATGATTGAAAATAAAATTGTGTAAAGTATCATGAAGGTATCAGAAATCCCATCATGAAGGATTCAGTCCCCTCAACAAGGCTGTTATACCTTCTCTTTAAGGGGTAACAATAAGTACTGAGAGCTGGTCAGTGTACGGGAAAGAGTGTATCAATAAGTAAAATTCAATGCAAATTCAGAATAACCAGACTGCACACGTCGTATTAGCAAACAGACAGGCTTTGCTTATGGAGTTTGTATAGAAGCTGGCCAAAGGTCTGACCTTGCATTCTTCAGATTCTAGTTGGTTTCTGGAACAAATAAAAATATAGATACTATCATGCTCAACAGAGGTTATCAGGGCGTACCAGGTTTCATCTTTTGTTCTTGAGGTTAATTAGAAAGTGGCATTGCTCAGCTTCACAGGTAGACAGAGTGTGAGCTGGTTCTCAGCCACTGCGTCGAGTCCATGGTCAGCCCCGGAAGTCCATCAGACACTTGTCACGTAAAGTCCCAGACTCCCGCGGCTCCCAGGAATCCTCCCAGAATCAGTATGAAATCTAGTCTCGGTTACCCTCTTTCTAAGGGGGGTTTGTTCAAGACTTTTTGGATTTTGTCATATTTTACACTCTCTGTCACTCTTATTTACCAAGTTGAGAGGGACCATCATTTGGGGCTCAGAAACTCAGAGATCTGAGCAGACATCTTCTAGCAAGCAACACAGACAGAAAGGATGCTAATGTGTTCAGAAATCTATTTCCCATTTATTTTCGGTGACTTAAATAGTAGCTCCACGCAAAGTTGCTGCCGTGTGTCAGACGCTGTACATCAGAGGATAACCAGGTGACTGTCAACTGAGTCCCTTATTCAGCAGTGACTTTTTTTATTTTTTATTTTTTTCAGCAGTGACTTTTAATATTTATGTGCTGATCAAATATACTCTTTGGGGGGGTCTTCTTTTGCCTTTTCCCAAACTGAGGTGTTTAAGGATTTCTGCCTTCAATTCGCTTCAGAGGACAAGTAACTGCAAGTTTCTTCCCAATGGTCCTCATCACACAAATGAAATATTTCCTGAGCAGACACACGCTATGCTTATATCTGCATGCCTTTATCTCTCTATCTATATCTCTCTATATATACATATATGGGTACACACACATATATGTTCATGCACACATATAAATAAATTATATATGTGACACTCGAATAGCCCATTGAAAAGAATTAACTTTCTTTTTAATATTTTTGAAGAGTGCTTTGTGGTCCTGTTGACCTGCTATTAGTGAAAGCTTAGCTCTCAGCAAAGGTAATTAAATTATAAAATCACTGCTGCAATCATCAAACTACTCATAAAATAAGAAATGAAAAAAAAAACGAATAAAAATCTTGCAGGCTTTTCTTCTTATAATATTGCTCCCTGATGTTAATTACATTTAAATGGGTGAGTACTATTTTGGTATCATTCATACGCCTCCAAAAGAACTTTCCAGTTTATCATACCTGTCACCGTCGGTGCATCACAGGCTAATACTTTATTAAGAAAAAAATCATTAGGGAGCCGCTGATCCCATTTAAGTACATTGGGCAGAATGTAAGACTAATTAAAAAGCATATTTTTACATTATTAATTTCTGAGTTTCACACTTAATGAATGTGAAATGACAGGGCTACTATTTTTACATTCAGGCACTCTGGGCTTTCCAGTCGGGGGAATTAAATTCTGGGGATTTTTGCAAAGATGTTGCTTGAGAGATATGTTTTCAAGAAAAGCTAAGCTTTTTAGCTCTGCCTTTTCCCGGGAAATTATACTAAAGCACATAACAGCCACTTAAAAAGAGTAGTTAAATAGATGTTATTTTTTTTTCATCCTACTGCTATAAAAGTATTTTAGATGAGGTATAAAATATGGTTTTTAAATGATATTATGATTTGCAAACACTAAAAAATAATTGCAGTGCAGTTGAGAGAGAGAAAACATCTAATCTTTATTGTGTAAGACAATGTGATAAAATATTTTACAGCCAAAAGCTCATTTTGCATCTGGAAAATTGTGTAAACTGATGGGGAAAATCTCATTAAAATGAAAGGTTATTTTTTTAATATTCTCAGAACAAAGCAGCACATTACCACTGCATTTTTCCTTTTTTCCTATTTATTAAACCAGACAGTCAAGCAAGTGTCTAACGCACGAAATAAATAAAAGCAAAAAATGACAAGACCATCCATGTAGATGGACAAAGATGAATTATGTCAGGACGCAAAAGATCCACGTTAAGAACAACGGTGGGTGTTCTAGGAGCTCGTTAGCTGTAGAAAGACGTTGGGTATTAGGTGTTATGTTACTTAAAACTCTGCTGGCTGAACTGGCTTCTCTTTCTAAGCATCTGTACACACAGCCCATTTTTATAGGGCTAGGGGAGGAGAAGGAGAGAGAAAAATCCTTTCTTTTTTTCCTTTCTCTTTCAAATGTGCTTACAATTACCTCTCTGTATTTTTATTGTCTTTTTACAAACCACAAAACTCACACTGGAGGCAAAGCTTAACTGCTGAGGCTTTCCTCATGTAAATATTAGGAAATTACATTTGTACAAACTGCGGGGCTTTGTGAATGGGGGCTGGAGAACCTCCAACACAAATTAATCAGGATAAAGTTGCTCTGTGTTGAATACGACCAGAGTTTATTTTCTTAAAGTATTAATTTGTCAACAGCTTTCCCGCCTCGGCTCGGCTCATTTGGAGGGCAGAGAAAGGAAGGCATACTGCAGTCTTCACTGCTTTTTTCACCTTGTGGTTTGAGGACCCGATTGCAGTCAATCAAAACAAGAGGGGGGCTTAATTTTTCAGTATTAATTTTCATATAAACATCTGATAACACGCAACAGAAAAGTGAAAAGACACGTAGGTGCTTCAAAAAGTCTTGCTTTCAGGGAGGAAAACAATGAAACCGATTTAGTCTGATGCTGAATCACTGGCATTATGTTGTGTGTTTGAAAGGATTTCCAAAAGAAATGTTTTCCGTCTTCATCCCTAATTTTCTGTTCCTTGTAAAAGCCGCTCCTTGGGCCCAGGATCACTGTAGCGGGAGAGCCACACTGACCGCCTCTGCTGCCTTTTAGGTTCCGAAGACACGGTGGTATTTTTAATTATATCTTGATTTTCTTAAAATATTTGTTCCTCGTTATGTGTCTGGAATGGAGGAGTGTATGTAATGACCTCTATTTTTCAGAGTTGCCAAAACAAATTAAGGACAAGGCTCAGCTCTCCCCTCACCAAATGTTTTAATGCTTTTCCATGAAAACAAATCTTATTTGTAATGTATATTAAACCTGAAGTAAATAATGCATCCTGTCAGAGGCAAATGCGTGGTGCAACAGTTACCAATTCCGCCTCTGATAAAAACAGATCAGATGAAGGATCGTGTCATTTAGAGAGTGCATGCATCTGTGTGGTCTGTGCAGGAATCCAGCACGCCTATAGAATGTCCCACCCAAGTGTAGCGAATTAATAATCTCTCTCTGAAGCACCTACTTATCCGCTATATCTTTTTAAAAGAAGCCTCGGTATTAGATTGACCAGGTCTCAAAGCTAATGCAAATGAACTCTCAAAAATCCCACTTTAATTTTTCCCACCTAGGATTAAGGTATGATAACGATGGGCTACTTTCATGATCATTTCACTTTCTTTCCCACCCTCTGCTCCACGCACAAGTGCAGAAGCGACAAGGCCCAAGTTCAGAGCTGCCCAGACTGAGGTGAGGGGCAGAGGTCTCCTCCCCGGAACTCAGAACTCAGGGAAGGACTCGGCAGGACCAAATGGCTTATTTTCCACAGGTCACTACGTCTGTTTTGAAAGAAGATCACCCTTAAGAACAGTTAATAAGACACGATCCTGTACATCAGGATTAACTGGCTTCCACCGCCCCTTAGGTCTTCCTGGGTTGTTTATGTTAACAAACATCTTCAAATATTATTGACACACTCTGTGTTTTATTAGGCTGCATTTACCTTGTTCACCATTTTATTATTCAAGGTTTCCACTGTTGCCAAGCATTAATCAATGTATTATGCTGCTCCATTGGGCGAGCCGTACAGAACAGGGTGCCCCTAGGGTTAACACAGTCAAGAACGAGAAAAGTGTTTTAGACATGGACACAACATGTGGTTTACTATTATCATGAAATGAGGTGAACTGGGACTCTATACATATGGATTTTGAATTGCATAAATTTTGATTGATATCATTTGAAGACCGAGGCTCTGAAAGGCTAGATTTTGTGAAAGACGATACACAGACCAGCTATTACCACATACAATCATACCAGGAAAAGCATCTGAAATGAGCAAGGCAGCTGGCTTTTAAATAGCTAAAACATAACATCAATACTTATTTTGAATAATGGAAAAAAGAGGTAAAAGATGCTGACCCCGGCCTGACAGGAACATGTACCAAAAGTAGAACCGGCCCCTTGGGGGCAGCCCCTGCTCCACGGTAGCTGCCAAGACTGCTCTTTCTTTCTCCCTCTTTCTGCCCCTTTCCCAGTCCCCTCCCCCACCTCCATCCTCTTCTTTTTTGCCCTTAAAAAAAAAAATTGAAAAAAAAAAGGTAATTTTTTTTTTTTTTTTTTTTGAGCATGAATCCACTGTGGACAAGCGGCTAGAAAAAGAATTTTCACAAATTCAGGAAACACTTGAGAGGTAAAACCAACATCCTGAGACAGAAGACAGGCCAGCTTCTGACACCAGGTTGGACCTGGGAGGCCCGAAACCTCCAGCCAGGAAGTGCTGGCCACTGGGTCAAGGCTCCAGAGGCCCCGGTCTGGGGGCTGGGGGGACGCAGAACTTTCCATGCACCATCGAAACCAACAGGCCTTTTCATGGGAAATTGGCTGAAAATGTGCTGACCGGCATAAAAACTTTTATTAGAATCCAAGGACCAGGGAGGCTGAACTTCCAGGGAATGATGGTTTGGGGAGGACACTGCCGGGATGGGGCGTCCCATCTTTGGAGTTCGGCGCCAGGGTCCCCACTGATCCGCACTCCACCCCCATCCCTGCGGCCCCCGTGCCCCCTTCAAAGCATTGCTACCTGGCAGGAATGGGGGCGCTGAGCCCCAGACCCCCAAATTGGCAGCCCTGGGGACTGGGGGGTGGAAGAACTCCTCCTTTAAGCCGAGCTCCCCCACGGGGGCAGCAGGGGTGGGGGCATGGGGATCGTGCAGACTTTCTGGAGGGGGAAAGGGACATAAATCAGGAAAAAAAAAGTTTCTGCACATTTTCAAAACCCACGTTGCGCTCTCTGAGGTCCTTTTCATTTTAACCAAATCAGGGGGAAGTTGTCCTCACAGCGGCGAGGCAGATGGAACAATAAATCACAGGCGCCGTTGACTGCCTGCAGTGCGGTCTCCACAGCTGTCACTTTTTTTGTCTCTTTGGTTTTAGCTGACACGGTTTGAGGTCCACGGTGAACCAATCTGGACATTTTTTTACAGTCATATCCATCAAAACGACCAGTGGCCATCAGCCCGCTGCAGCCATCGATCCGGGGGCCCCAACCTCTCCGTGTGCCCTGCGCCACCCGGCTCCTAGGTGAGGCTGGGGAGCAGCACCTCGTTTTAGCAGATTTTTTCCCCCTCTTTTTTTTTTTTTTTTCCTTTGCCTCCAGCTACAGCTGTGATTTTCTGAGCAGCCTCGGCTAACGTTATTAAAGTTGCATCAGGATAGATGCAGAGCAAAGCCGATCCGGGCTCGCGCTGGAGCTGGCAAGACTGGCTGCCTCGCTTCGAGTTGTTTTTTAAGTGCGAGGAGGCGGCCAGCGATGCTCCGAGTTTCCAACTCGTTGCTTATTTTGCAAAGTAAACAAGCAAACGTTATGTGCATAACCTTGGCTGTCTCGCTAAAGGTCAGCGCGCCCCTGCGCACTTCCCGGGCTGCCTTTGGGGGGCAGTCTGATGCCGAGGATTTCGGCTGTTGGGGAAACAAGACGTGCTCGCCTAACAAAGACTCAATCTACAAAGGCTGCATAAACAAACCAGTGATTACATTTGAACTGGAGTGCCGCAAGTTTACTTCGGTGTATAAAATATCACCGCGGTGAGCGCTAAATAGCGAGCGGGCTGGGCTGGGGGCCAGGGTGTTTTGTGTACCCAGGGCGCAGTCCCTAGACTTTTCTTGGACAGGGTGATGCCTCCTGGCAGGTTCCTACAATAGTTGCCCAGGACAGAATTCCACTGAAAATTCAGGAGATTGCAGGCGAGGTTAAAATACTCCTGCAAAGTTTCTTTTTGAATTGCATTTTCTTCCAAAATGGCATCTCCCTTTAAAATCTTTCAAAACATTTTCATTTAAGCAGAGATAATGTCATATAGGTACACAAGTTTCAAAAAGAACCAGACCAAAAAAAAAAATTATATGCGGGCATAGGGAGCTCACAGATATACAATTAAAAAAAATTGGCTGCTTAAAAATCTCCAGTTAGGTCAGGTTAAATTTATTATATTCTTTTATAGCTGAACTCTATGGTTTTGACTTGAGGTGACAGCTGAAATGCACCAGAAACCTTTGGAATTTCAGTACTATATATTACTATAAGGAAGAAAATAAAGTTCTGCCATTAGAAGGTAGGTGCTTGCCTTAAAATGTTCAAGGGGGAAAAAATGTTAATTTTTTCCTGCAGTTCTTTTTTTTTTTTAAGTATGAAGTGAGGTACATGATCACAACAGTCAGCTAAGCGTAATATAAACATAGCTATGAAACACTGCTCTTGCCCTCCATTAGAAATACTCAGGTTGCTGTAATGCAAAAGGGAAGGATTGCTCATATTTTTAAGTGAAAACACCTAATTTGGTGAATGTGTATTTTTAACCTTATGAAAAGCGTGTTCTGGGCAGGACTTTCAGCAGCTGAATCTGTGCTCTGAGCATACTGACCGATGATATTGTCCATGAGGACAAAATATGATTCTTTTTATACGAAGCTGCCAATGGCTGTCCATAGTTTTCAGTTCCAAATGAAATACAGAAAAGCCTCTGCATTCTAAGAGGCATCCATTCATACGGCTATAGGTCTTTCCTGTTAAAATCATTTCTGACTTTGGAAGAGAGATTAAATATGAAATCCGTTCTTAAAATAGTTTCAGCGTCCGGTGGCAAATACTTTGCCCCATGTCAGGTGTCTGCAGTGGATTTTGTTAGTCTTCGTATCTTCTAGGCCATCACAATTTGAGCCCCCCTTAAATATCAGGAAAGCCATCAGTAGATGCCCGGGAGAAATCACCGGACTGCTCTCTTATGAATGGAAGTAACAAGTTGCAAACTGCATGGTCCTAATGACATAGAAATAGGTGATGCTGCTGCAGACGGCTGCAGGTCAAAGGTACTGCTCCCTGTACCATTTCAGGGGTTTTGCCTTCCAAGGGTATAGCCAGCCTCTGGCTAAACTTTGTAGCTGCAGCAGAAAGCAGTTTTACTTGGACAACAATGGAGAAAAAGATGGACAAAACTTAAAAAAAAAAACAACACACAAAAGAAAAGAACACTAGTCCTAATAAACTATAGCCACATTTCCTTGTACTTCCTAATTTGTATTTGATGGAAATCTGGCAGAAAAGGCCAGTTACCAAAATCCAGAAGCAACATTAAGAAGGGCCAGTGTCCAGAGCTGCAATTTGTATGTGTATAAATGCAAGACATTAATTTCCTATTCCTGGGAAAGGCATGAGAGCAGGGTCTGTATTTTTCAGTCTCGGAGTGCGTTTGGCACAAAGAGTTGAAGACATTCTCCAATTCTGCCCTAACCACAGAGTCACAGAGCTTTCCGGCTACACTCCCAGTAGACAGGGGTGTGCTTGGTGGCAATTAAGGAATCTTCTTGGTTTGCACAACATATTTTTCAAACCATACAAACTGTTAAAAAAATAAACAAAACACCCTTTGCCATCAGTGTTGTCTGTTGCTCGGTTTTCAGCTCCATCCTTAAATCTGCATTCTAAGAGCTAAATGACTGAGTTGTCAGCTCAGGATGAGATTGTATTTTTCACTGTGGCCTGAAACACTCCCAGATGACACGGCTGAGGGATAAAGCCTCCCTGTGGTTGTGCTATTGTTTTATTTCTATTTTTCACTTGACTCCAACCTCTAGTGCAAAAGTGCTGGGAAACCAGAGCGTCACAGGGGTTGGATTTTTCTTGCATTTGTCATCTGGAGGAGAGGATTCTACTTGCTTCTTTAACCGAACAGTGTAGTGCCTTGTAGGGCTGCTGAAAAACTCCTCAAAGGGAATTCTGTTTATCGACAACACACTTTTAGATATTCAATTGAATTCTGCAGGATCCCTTTTTTAGACAGCTTTTTTTTTTTTTCATTCCTTTTATGTGCTAAATTCACAACAGAAAAAAAAAAAAGACATTATTTAAATGTCTGCACCTCTGTCTGTCAAGACATAAGACTTGAAGAAGGACATATTTTTCTTATTTTAGGTCTTCAAAGGAGCAAGAAGAAAAAAAAATAACTTGGATACTATATTTCCTCAAGCTTTTTTCTCATGTCACCTAAATCACTCACTATTTATTAAGTATAAATCCTGCCATGGGCCTCTAAGAAAAGTACCCAGGAGTGGGGGAAGAAAAGGGAATTTACAAATAAGTATTGCCCAGGACGGGAGATTAAGGTTAACCGCAGTACACCGGCCGGATTACAAGGATGTGTCGTGGGGGACGTGCCCAGGTGACCCTTGATCTGAGCCGTCTATTCCCTTTGAGGAATTGCAGCCTGGCTCAGCCAGCCTGAAGGGTGGTTGGTGGTGGCCTTTTTAAGTTATTCACACTTTATTCTCTATTTCTTTTAAAATAGTATGACCAATCGTGATCAGTGATCGCCTACCTTTGTTCTAGAGCAGCAGGCACCAACCTTTTGGGTACCAGGCACTGCTTTCATGGAAGACGATTTTTCCACAGATAACTGGGGAGGGATGACTCAAGCACCTTACATTTATTATGCATTTTATTCCTACTATTATCCCCTCCACCTCAGATTGTTAGGCATGAGGTCCTCAAGTTGGGGGACCCCTGATCATCAGATCATTTAAAGAGCCCGGCAATAGATAAACATCCATTTGCAGGCTCATCCAGCCTCAAGAGGGGAGCGGCTCGGTGGGCTGAGCCTCTCCCCCGCCAACCTCGCACCTGTAGCAAGCGGAGGAGCTGCAGTGTGGGAGGACTGACCCAGGTGCAGAGCTGGGCCTCCCCGCGCCATTTGAATATCTTAAGTACAGAGGGGGCTGTGAGCAAAACACAAGCATGTCACGTGCCTGGGTGACATTTTGTAGCAAACAAGCCGAGCCCAATCCAGAAAGTGTTGCATTTTATGCCAACAACAGCCTGACGGTTTTCTCTGTAAAGAAAACATGACACTTTTCCAAATATCAGAAGAGGCGTCTTCTGCTCCAGGGATTGCTGTCCTGTCACGGGGCTGGAAGGTCGTGGGCTGGCCTCAGGATTGCTGTGGCTTCGCGAGGCGGTGGTGGAGGGCTTACGCGTTAAATGCTGTAGGCTAAGGGGGATCTTCCTCTTCATCTCTGAAAGCAGTGACAGCAGGAAAAAGGTCTTTGGTTGACAGCAGTAACCTCTGGGTGGAGAGGTTCTGCCCTAAGCAAGGGGAAGTGAAATCGCGCGTGTTAATGCGTGGCCAGAGATGCCCGCCATATGCAAGGGACACAGATGCTGTGAGTACCCCTCCCCGACCCAGGTGCTGCTGTGGACCCGGGTAGGAGGAATTTCTATTATGTGCAAACAAAACACACCCAAACGAGAAAGCCTGTTTCCATCACAGCCTGGGAAGCCCGTTATTCCCACCTGCATTCTCTGCTGGAGATGACCACACAGACTCCTTCCGGCCCATGTTCTGCCTGTGGGGGGCTCCCCAGCAAGGGGTCCCACACTGACGTTCAGGGAGCTTGCTTCCAGGACACCTCCTCTGTTGAACTGCTTTGAGGGTCTGCATGCGCTTATGGTCATTCTGTTATTTTCAAAAGGTGACACCCTCCCCGGAGATTGCCTCCGTGGGCATGGGTCCCAGGCAGGCGTGAGACGCGGCAGAAGCCGCAAGCATCCTAGAAGGACCAGGGGACCAGGGGAGGCAGCATTAGTAAGAACACGAGGCTGACGTCGAAGACGCAGCTTGTTCCCTTTCCCAGTCGGGAGACTCGACTTTGAACCCTGATAAACGCGGACGCCCTGTTTTTATCTGGTCTCAGCTGTGCTGAGGAAATAAAAAATTCTTTCAAGCAATTTCTTTTAAGAGTGGGGTTCCATTTTAATTAGCAGAAAGGCAAAATGTCGCTTGCCATGTCAATACGTAATTCTTTGAGTTAAAGTCAAATGGGCTCTGCCGACAATGAGGAAGGAAAAAAAAATCAAATCAAATTTCAGGCTTGAAAGCAGAGAACAGAATGGAAACTGATGTGTTCCCTGCCCGACTCCCCCCACAGGTGCACCCCCTTCGAGGTCTCCCGCCCCCTCCCCGCCCTCCCCACACCTTCCACTGGTGGTTATATACTTCCTGTTGCCCCTTTTATAAGCAATAAGAATTTAATAACTGAGGGCAACTCTATAGCAATATTTATATGGGTCAAGTGGCTTAAAAGTATGCAATAAATGTAAAGTTATGAACCACATTGCCCCTTTTTAAATAATGCAATGAGCATGGAGATATTATGTTTCATATTCTGGAAAAAAGGTGTTTCAAGCTAAGCTCCTGGCGTACAGCAGACATGAAAAGTTATACAGAACCCGTAACAAAGTCACTGCCTCCTTCACACAGCGTGTTATGTCAGCTCCCATCCCTCTCTCAGCCCACAGCAAGAAGGTCCCAGATGGTAGCAACGAAACCTCAGCTTTTCTCATTAGCAATCAGCAAATTCTCTTGGTGTCTCTGAGTTTCAAATCGAGGCAAGTGCTTCTGCCCCGAGTGTGAAGCCCAGTAGGATCATAGAAATAATGTTGCCTGATCAGTGGGGTCCCATTTTCATAACAGGCTGGAGAAAAATTGGTGGATGTGCATTGAGCAGCCTTCACACGTTCTGGGGGCCCCAGCAACTCGCAGGGCACCCTGGGCGGGGGCACAGCTGAGAACACACAGTCGGTCCCGGCAGTCCACAGGACCTGGGTGGCCCAGTCATGGTCACACCCTCACAGGCAGTCGTAGGAGGGCAGCTTCATAGTTTAGAAATTTGCAGAAGTTAGATTTCCTGAGATGTTCTCTCTGTAAGTGGGGGTGAAGCTGGCAGTCTGGGCCCGGGTCCATGTATTGCCCCAAGGTCTGTGCCCCTATGCCCAGGTCCCCACAGCTGCCCGTGGCTCCAGGAAGGCAGTGCCTGCAGTGATGAGACCTTTTCTTTCAGTGAAAAGCAAAAAGTCTAATCCAACCACTGGCTTCACCAGGCCAGGTCTCATGTGCATAGACTTCAGGGGGGACAAATGTCTCCAGAGCTGGACAGGCAGACACCCCTGCTGGCAGCCTGAACTCTCCCAGAACCTACCCAGATCTGCGGACACCAGGTTGGGACTCGAGTCAGAGGAGCAGCTCAGGAGATGGGCCAAGCTCTCCAAGGAGGGCCCTTCCCACCAGTCCACCCCTGGAGCCTGCAGGCAGGGTGGTGCAGAGCAGGTGAGGTGCCCTGTGTACCTCAATGAGGGGTGGTGCTGAGGTTCTGTTCGTTTGCCAGCCTCCCAGTCTTGCTGGCAAGGTGACCTCCCAGGGTCCCTGCCTCTGTTTTGAGAATTTTCATCTGTGTGTCTGCACCGCTGGGCGCCTTCTCTATGGTCAACATAGGGATGCTCCATGCATGGGTTAGACACGTGGTAGATTATGAGCTACACCATTCTTCATTCCCAACCAGCCCTCGCTAATTCAGCCCTCAGGTGACTTATTCCAGCCTCTGCATTAACAGAAAGAAAGCTCATTTGAGGGAGTCTGAGTCTGACAAAATTAGGAAGATGGTGCTGGTGACAAAAAAGCCGTGGACTCAATGCCCAAGTCTACCGTCTCTGCCATGCTGTTATTCACTGGGCCGGGATTATGGGGTGGTGGGTAGGGACAAAGCTTCTCTCATGCACATAGACGACTTCCACTCTTAGGTGCATCACACACGTTTTATGACTCCTAACTTCTTCATAGCCTGAAGAAAGGAAGGGGTTGGATAGACAGAAGGAAGGAAAGAGGGAGAGGAAGGAGGGACGTTACATCAGGTGCTTGCAACATGACTCCTTACTAACGTTGCCTTTCTTCATGCAGTTTGAAATGATTTCTCTTTGTTCCAGTCCTACAGCTCTGTCCCAGCCTTTTTTATCTAAACAATGAGTTTGCCATACAGAATAAAAATCACAGTTTGGTTAAAAAAAAAATTCCCTATTTTCTTTCAGAGGGCAAAAGTAGGCAGCTCCACGAGAAACTTCTGGGGCTGGAAGATGCTCTTTCTGTAGTACCTCCATCACCGTCTCCTCTCCTGCAAATTAAGGTCGTAGCGCTTCTGAGAGCATCTGCACTGGGATGAAGATGGAATTTGTAGAAACATCTTCATCCTTCAAAGAGAAAGGCTTCGTTTGAGTCCTGCTCGACACAGCATCTCTGGCGTGCTATGAGGCATTTTGAGACCTGCCTGAGCATGAATCAGTAGACACCAAAGAGGCAGTTTTTACTCTATAGGTGTAAATTGTCAGGACACCGGGAAGGTCACTTTGAGCTCTGCTTTTGTCTCGTGGAAACCCTAAGAGTTGGTTTCCTCTGTGCAATGATTGACTGCAATCAGAGACAGCTCGGCGGAGGTGAGTTGGAAAGAGCAGAGGAGATTTCCACTCTGCAGGAGATGAGGGAGGCCCCTCCAGGAGGGAGCAGAGCATGCTCTTAGCGTGCAAGCCTGAACTAGACCCAGGGGGCTCGCCGCTCACCGAGGGCTTCAGATGCATGCGGCCTGGAGCCAGTCCGTATGCCTGCTGGTAGCTCACCCTTGGAACTTGGGCAGGTCACATTCTTCTACAGAACCTCAGTTTCTTCTCCTGGAAGCTGTGGACACTAGTAACATACATTAAGTCAGTTGAGCAAAGGCTTGCAGAGGACTCAGTATAATTCCCGCACTTAGAAAGTCCCCTCGACATGCACACTCTTACTTTATTGATTTAGCACCAGGGCCACACATTTTTTTTTGTAAAGGATCGGGTAGTAAATAATTTCAGCTTCCTGAGCAGTGGTCTCTGTCACAGCTATTTAACTCTGCCATGATAGGGCAAAAGCAGCTGCAGACGTCAGGCAGCTAGGCCTTTCTCTCTTTAGGACGCGGACGTTTCTAGAAGTTCAGTCTTCACCCCAGTGCAGATGCTCTCGGAAGCTCAGTACTCTTAATTTGCAAGGGAAGAAAGAGTGGGGAGGTGCTACAGACAATGATGGGTGTGACTGTGTTTCAATAAAACTTTATTTACAAAAACAAGGAGCAGGCCGGATTTGCTTGCAGGCTGTGCTTTGCTGACCCCTGTGTAGTATATTGTTACTTCTATCGCCACCACTGCCTCCTCGATAGAGACTTGTGCACTGTTTTCCAGTGGTCCCAGGCTGCTCTTGGTCAGTCAAAATCCTACTGCCTGGAGAATTTTCGTTGTCCCTGGAAATCAGTGTCCCACTGATCATCGACACTTTCATTGTGTGCCATACTCCACTCAGCTTTAAGAGCGCCATTGTGAAAGGAAAGAGTTTTGTTACTACTAAAACTATTGATAGTGATACAATGATGTCACTACCACTTCGGGTATAGGCCCAGCTCTCTGCCCGCAGGATCTCACTGAAGTTTGTATTGAGCCCCTGGTTGTCATGCAGGTAATGAGGGAAAAAGCCACGTTTCACAGTTGGAGGAAGAACTGATATAGCTGATAATTTTCAGGTCATTTTAGGAATGTAATCTGCCTAAAATAGGCATTGCTTTTTGGTCATTGGCTTGTTTGTTTAAAATACTCTTCAAAAATTAATCCGTGTGCCTTCACAAACCAAATCCCTAGGCTTTGAGCCAACGTGAATCCTTCCACTGAATTGAAATGTTCTTGTACAGCTATTTCTGATGGAGTTTTACAGTGAACTAGCTTGTGCTTGCTTTATTTTGAGGCAAAGCCAGCCATCTGCCCCAACCCAAGTGTTGGACAGTGGATGGGCTTTAGAAGTTCCATGTTCAGGTCAGCAGTAGTCTTTGAGGCCACCGGTCTGTAGCTTTGAGTGTAAAAGAGGACAGAAAACACGGTCCTGTCCTCCAGGGAAGGACCAGTGCAGAACGATGTTCAGTAGGACAAGGCCAGGGTGTAGGCAGCTCCCCGTTCCCCAGCAGAGGAGCCAATCAGAAGGCTCCAGATTACCGCAAACTAAGGGCACTGAGGTCCCTGGTTTTGGGCTGTCAGCTCCTCCTCCCCCTCCTTGCATCTTTGCATCTGTAAGCAACATTCATCCGTCAACTTCGGATGGAGAGTCTGCCATGCTGGGCAGCACCCAGCACTTTACTTCTTCCTGAAGAGGAAGGGATGATCTGTGAAGACGGAAAATCATGTTCCTGCCTGTGTTGACTCAGACAAGGGAGTCTGGTGTTGGGGAGGATGGGTGTCTGCCTTCCACTCTCCTGGTGTGAGCCTTGGCTGATCAAGGGTCAGTGGGGCTGAGGACGGCCCTCGGCTGCCCATGAGCTGCGGGGCTGCCCTCCCTGAGCTGGCCTGTGAGTGTCTGGACGGCGGAGCAGGCTTGGCTCTGTCTTTGGATCTGCTGTGTGTGTGGAGTGCCTGGACTGTCGGGGATGGTCTCTGGATCACCCATGTGGCCAGGCTGAGCATCTTTTTGCACCAGGTAACGAGGGTTCAGAGGGGAGCCCAGCAACCAGGCGCCACTGTGGGAAGCCTCCACACAAGAAACCTGCAGTGACTGGCAGATGGCCTTGTTGCTGAGAGGCTTTGGATGTAGGCAACTGCATGTTTGAATCATCCAACCCTCCATCCAGACCTGATTCCATGCAGCAGGGGCTGGTATGATCCCCCACTCTTAGACACTCCTAGAACTGGGTGTGGAGGAAGGCTAGGTGCCCGGTCTAGGGTCACCTTGAAGCTGACTTGGGGTTTAAACCCAGCGTACTGACTTCAGAACTCACTCCTGTAACTTCAGTGATAAACACATTGCCTGAAATTGTGGGATCATCCCGCTTTTGCTCACAGTACTCTCCTGCTTGTGGGAAGAAAAGTTATGACCAACCTAGATAGAGTATTAGAAAGCAGAGATATTATTTTGCCAACAAAGGTCCATCTAGTCAAAGCTATGGTTTTTCCAGTAGTCATGTATGGATGTGAGAGTTGGACCATAAAGAAAGCTGAGCACTGAAGAACTGATGCTTTTTGAAATGTGGTGTTGGAGAAGACACTTGAGAGTCCCTTGGACAGCAAGGAGATCCAACAAGTCCCTCTTAAAGGAAATCAGTTCTGAATATTCTTTGGAAGGACAGATGCTGAAGCTGACACTCCAATACTTTGGCCACCTGTTGAAAACAAGTGACTCACTGGAAAAGACCCTGATGCTGGGAAAGCTTGAAGACAGGAGGAGAGGGGATGACAAAGGATGAGATGGTTGGATGGCATGACCAATTCAATGGACATTAGTTTGAGTAAACTCTGGGAGCTGGTGATGGACAGGAAGGCCTGGCGTGCTGCAGTCCATGGGCCTGCAAAGAGTCGGACATGACTGAGCTACTGAACTGAACTAAACTGAACTTCTCTTGAAAGCCGCCTTCCCATTAAGTTGTGTGTGGTGTCTTCTGGAGATGTGGCCAGACTTCCTCACTGAGGTAGGTCGGCTCAGCCTGGAGAAGCCCCATCTGGCTCTCTGTCCATTCAGCCAGAAAAGGTGCAGAATGGGGGGATTCAAGGTTCCCCACCCAGGACTAGCCAGACTGTGCCAGAGACGTAGGAGAGGCTACCACAGGATGAGACAGAGCAGTGCTTCAGCATCTCCCCCTCGAGGCTTCTTCAGTCCATGACCACCTTGAACAACCACCTTTGGGGTCTCCTTGTGGACCAAGGGGTGGACAACAGTTTTGTGGTTGCCTTGGCAGCATCCAGCCCAGCCCTGGAACTCCAGGAATTATGCTTTGTCTTGAAGAGCTCACTGTCAGAAGCAAGTAGAGCAGACTTTGGTGCATCCAACCTCCTCTGAGGACCAGATGCGTACACTCTCAAACAGTCATTATCCTAACATCATGGAAAACACACCAATTTAAATGTTAATGAACTCTCTTCTTGACTCTTCATCTGTCCCTTCCTTACACATCTATTGTTACTAGATTTTATTTTATTTTTTTGTGGTGGTATAGTGATGGACCATGCAGTGGGCTGATAGCCTCAAAGAACAGTTTGGCTCTGGGCTGTGCATGGAACCTGAACCTGTGTGAGTTCAGAGCTTTCTTTCCAAGGTGACGAAGAGGAGGAAGGTACCTAAGGCAAGGAGAGCTGGTTTCCAATCGTTCTCTGCCATCGCCAGGTAGGCAACCTTGGGCACAATGCTGGAAGAATTTACTTATCCCATTTCGTCTCCCTGGGCCTTCGTTCTGTCTGCTGGAAAATCCTACCTGCACGAGGAGAGGAGATGGGATCTGAAGATCCTCAGAGGGTTTCACCAGCACGTGATTTCACCAAAGAGATGCATGTACAATATCTCAGCTGACCTTCCCTTAATTAAATCTAGGGAACTCTTTCAACTCTCTCCCTTCGGAAGTTAGGGTTATCATTCTGACACAAAACAGACATGTGAGAAAAATGGTGCATTCAGTCCCGTGTACAGAACTCCACTGATGCCAGAGGAAGTTGAGAGCAAGTCTTGAAGAAGAGAATTTGGTCTGTTGAGGATTTGTGCCCGGGAGAGATGGGGAGAGATTAATGACAAAGAATTAGAGGGCTCATTTTGACAAAAGAGAGAAGCGATTATACGTGTGGCTGGTGGGGCTATGAGGGCAGGTGTGCCTGCCCCCAGCAGTGCTGGAAAAGAGCCCCAGACAGACCGAATGGTGTGTTTTGAAATATTGTGTAAACCGCTGAGAGGAGATGGTTGGGGACAGCGGGCCTGAGAAACCAAGGTGATCCTCAGCCCTGGAGCGGGGGACGAGAAACTGTTCCTGAAGGGAAGAGGAGGAGCTGGATGTTGGGGAGAAACACTCACCACCAACCGGAGGCGTGGGGAAGGCCTCTGCTGCTCGGGAGCCTGAGGGGAGTGTGTGTGTGTGTGCGTGTGAGTCACTCAGTTGTGGCCGACTCTTTGCGACCCCATGGACTGTAGCCTTCTAGGCTCCTCTACCCATGGAATTCTTTAGGCAAGAATACTGGAGTAGGTAGCCGTGAGCTTCTCCAGGGGATCTTCCTGACCCCAAAAGAGGCATTTAAAAGAGCTTTACAATCAGGAGCATTGTAAAAAGAGCTTTACAATCAGGAAAAGATCTAGATCAGAACCTGTTGATGGTTCAAGTTTCTCAGCTTCTTAATTGTTTAAGGACAATTTAACAAAATAGTACATGCAACTCAGAGCTTTCAAGAAATCAAAGTCATGTTCTTAAAGAATAGGATTCTGTCTGAAAAAGGCACTTCTAACAGCTGAGCCTGAGACGCCTGGGCTGGCCCGAGAGCACGCGGCATGTTCCACACAAAGACACAGCCTTTGAGCTGAAAACCTTCAGAGCTGCGCCTTTATTTTATTTTATTTTATTCATCAAGCCTAAAATGTGATCATTAGTAACAGACCGATGTGTCCCTAAATTTGTTTCACTTCACAAGATTCCTTCCCAACTAATTTAGAACAAAATGTGTCCAACATTTGCTTTTTCCTTGATTTCACAAAATGTCATTTTTGTCCACAGGAGCCTACAAAACACCGAAAGGAGAGATTGAAGCAAACTCAATTTGCATAAATGCTTTTCCAGTTAATCAACAGGCACCTCTGAGAGCAGGGCTGGTGGAGAATTGAGCTTAAGACCCACGGGCGGACGGCCAGCAATGCCATGGGAATGGGGCTGTCTCAAGCCAGAGAGAATTGCTCTGACACCCTGGAGAGCTATTGGGAGCCTTGTCCTGTCCTAGGTCCTGGGTGTGGACCCTCAGTTAGAAAAGACAGTGGAGGGCTCAGGAACTTCCAGGAAACAGATCTAGAAAAATCCCGCGCAGGTGATTGGGTTGGACTGCTCTGTCTTGACCGACATGAAATAGCTGCAGGAGAGACGGAAAAGTCCCGCACGCCAGGCAGACTTTGTAAGGATGCTGGTCCTTGGTTCTGATGGGGGCTTGTCACAGCATTTATTGGAGGAAAAGGGAGGTCCAGTGGGATCTGTACGTCCCAGTAACTTCAGATGGTGACACTACACATGGCTTTTGAAGCCCGGGGACTATACCATTTTAATCCCTAGGAAGCCCTGGAGAGCTGGAGCAAAGCCGTGGGGCTCTCTTCTGCAGGAGCCGTAGGGCAGCGGTGGCCTGGTGGGGGCTCCTGTCCTGCGTGCTGTGTATTCGAATCATCAGAGGGCAGGCCAGCAGGAATGCTCCTGACTAGACACAGGTCCCAGAGAAGGAAGCCATCAGGCAGGGGACACCTAGCCTGGGATGGGTCTCCTGCCCCCGAACCTCTCCCCTCCAATTTGAGTCAACAATTGGACTAATGAATGACACTCGGGCAATTCGAGTTCTGAAGGAGACAAAGCAGAGTGTAATGATATGATTAGAAAGGTCCCCCGATAAAGATGCACGAGCCCCTTGTTACGTGGGCCCGTGAGTGCCAGCCGTCACTCTGCACCCAGCCTGCCTTCTGAAGACTAGCCTTTCCGTCCCCTCCGCTTGTCTCTGTCCCTTGTGCTATTACACCGAACGGCGCTGAGTCATTGTTGCGAGCAGGGGGTGACACGGTAATAGCTTAATAATAGTATAATCTCACAAATAATAATACGCTGTCACCCTGTCTGAAGCACGATGTTTACAGGGGACGTGGTAATGTATGATGACAGTAATTTGAATAAAAATGAATTTACGGCTCTTGTCTCATTTGCAGTAAATTTTCGCATCTTTCATGCACAACTGGTGCTCCCTGACCCCGCTTGTCACTGTGCTGGCAACGGTGGTGGCGGCTGGCTTTCAAGCGAGAGGCGGGCAGGGGAGTCAGGAGCCTGCAGCTCCTAATGGGCTTCCGGAAAAGAGTTCACACTGGCTTCTCGAAAAATCTTTCTTCACTTTGTTTCCCGAGATGAGGTGGTTTCATTAATACAAAGCTGATCGGGGAGCAGGCATGGATGAAAGCGATTTCGGGTCCACAGTTTATGGAATTATTGGAAGGAGTTTCCTGGAAAATAGAGGAGCCCTCAGTGGTGGCCCAGACTTGGTCCATTTGAAGGAGAGGTCGCCCATTAGATCACTCAGAGCCCCTGCCCGGGGCCGCCGCCCCTGCTCTTGTTGCAGCGTCATACATACACCTTCTTGGAGGCTGGCCCTCCCGACCCCCCACACTTATTGAGCACAAACTGGACTGTTCTCTCAAAGGCAGACACCAGCCCGTGGTCACTCGGATGTGCCCTCCTGGAGACCCTTTGCAAAGACTTGCCATGGGAGGTCCCCGGGCTGCTTGGGATTACCACCTTCTCTGTGGAGGAAAATTAATGTGTGACGAATGGGTCTCCAATGAAGCTGTGAGTAAGTGTTGTTGAGTGTAGGGAAAAGAGTCTGACCATCCAGCTCACAGACTGACTTGAATGAGGGCAACAAATGGGAATTTGCTGGGGCTTAAAGCGAGACATGGAGAAGGCACTGGCTCCCCACTCCAGTGTTCTTGCCTGGAAAATCCATGGATGGAGGAGCCTGGTGGGCTGCAGTCCATGGGGTCGCTAGAGTCGGACATGACTGAGTGACTTCACGTTCACTTTTCACTTTCATGCATTGGAGAAGGAAATGGCAACCCACTCCAGTGTTCTTGCCTGGAGAATCCCAGGGACGGGAAGCCTGGTGGGCTGCCATCGATGGGGTCGCACAGAGTCGGACACAACTGAAGCAACTTAGCAGCAGCAAAGAGAGACAAGGAAGTGTTTCCAGAAACTTTTCAAGCTTTAGGCCAGCGCAGCAGGCATGTCAACAAATAGAAGGGAGTGTGGGCCAGGGGCGAACGTGGACTGGCCGGGGGAGACCCCCTGGAACGGCAGCTGACCTGCTTCCCAGCAATCCTGCCCCCTCAGGTAAGGTCATCTAAATTAACTTCGCCCATTCCCGTCCATTTTAGTTCACTGATTCCTGAGATGTCAATGTTCACTCTCGGCTATCTCCTATGTGACCATGTGCAGTTCACCTTCATTCATGACCCTAACATTGCAGGTTCCTGTGCAATATCGTTCTTTATACTGGAGTTCACTTTCACAGCCAGATGCATCCAACTTAGCGTTGTTTCCTCTTCGTTCCAGCCATTTCAATCTTCTTGGAGCTGTTAGTAATTGCCCTCCACTCTTAGCCAGTAGCATATGGGACACCTTCTGACCTGAGGGACTCATCTTCTGGTGTCATATTTTTCAGCCTTTTCATACCATTCATGGGTTCTCTTGGCAAGAAGACTGGAGTGGTTTGCCGTTCCCTCCTCCAGAGGACCCATTTTGTCAGAACTCTGCACCTTGACCTGTCCATGTTGGGTGGCCCTGCATGGCACGGCTCCTGACTTCACTGAGTTATGCAAGCCCCTTCTTCACTACAAGGCTGTGATTCATGCAGGTGGGGAGCAGATGGCCATGCTTCTATACTAGAGGCTCTGCAAGTGGGATTTGCCTACATGATCAAGGAGGATGTCAGAGGCTCATGCTAGGGGCTCGACAATAAAGAATCTGCCTGCAATGCAGGAAACCTGGGTTCGATCCCTGGGTCAGGAAGATCTCCTGGAGAAGGGAATGATAACCCACTCCAGTAATCTTGCCTGGAGAATCCCATGGACAGAGGAACCTGATGGGCTGCAGTCCATGGGGTCCCAAGGAATTGGACACAAGTGAACAACTAGAATTTTCTGAGAGGATGTCAAAGGTTCATGCTCTGTAAGGAAAAGGAGGCTGGAGTGGAGTGAAGAATAGCCTGTGAGCCCTGGAGAGGCAGTCTGACCCAGGTACAGGGCCATTTAAGACCTTTGTAGTGTCCTACCAGACAACGCCGAGTCATTCTGTAAATGGGTGAAGAGAAGCTTGCTCTTAAATTGGGGTGAGTGGACAGACAATTTCTTAACAAATTAACCTTGAAGGAGATTGGAAGCCTTTCAAAAATTGCCTCGACATGCAGCTTGGCCATATCCTACCCCTGGGATTACTGCAAAGACAGGTAACTCCAACAGCAGAGATTTTTCCAGAGTGCTCTCCTCAAAGAATCTTACTATCACCTCCCCCTACCCCCTACTCCAGATTGTGCTATTTCTTTAAGAACAAATCCTGTAACTGAGTATCAGATGCTTAGGAATGTCCCTTCTAGTACACATAGGACCTGTGTTAGTGTTGTGTTCTGAGGGGTAGCAGCCGCTGACATGGGGGGGGGGGACAAATATCTGTCAAAAAATGTTCAGTTTTGCTGAACATGTCACATTAATGTCATTTAGCCACAAATACCCATGACTCCAGTTATCAGTAGTGTCCAGTTCTTTATTTTTCATTATCCGTTTCTACTAGAAAGTTTCATAGATGCTACTACTGTTTCAATCATGATAGTAAGTCTGCTGATTGTCATGTCAATACTCACTTACAAAAAAGAAAAGAAAAATGACTGTCTGATTAAAAGTGGTGTCTGTCCCCCAAATTCTGTAGGCAAAGCTGAGGCTCCCATCACGTAATTTTGTTCAGCCCAGGCAAAGATGAGAAGGGATCTTCTTAAATGATTCCCTTAAAGACCAAGTGCCTAGGAGAATGCCAGATGTGCGGGTCCCTGTCTCCCCTCAGGTGGGAGGCTCCATCCTCTCATTCTCCAGGGACCTGTTTCCCTGTTACCCTTTGCCGCCTCTTCCCAGCTCACCCTGGGTTCCTGGGTCTACTGCCTCCAGCCCCGCATCCCCCCACCCACTCTAGAGCTTTCACCCCTCCCCACCACTCATCTTAGTGGGGGACCGTCAAGTTAATCACCCCCAAATTGCATCATTTCTTTAGGTCTCCAGGCCAATGGAAGCCTTTGAGAACTTTTGAGAGGACTTTTGGGAAGGACTAGACTGTTGCCTTTGAACTGTGGTGTTAGAGAAGACTCTTGAGAGTCCCTTGGACTACAAAGAGATCAAACCAGTCCATCCTAAAGGAAATCAGTCCTGAATATTCAATGGAAGAACTGATGCTGAAGCTGAAGCTCCAATACTTTGGCCACCTGATGCAAAGAACTGACTTATTGGAAAAGCCCCTGATGCTGGGAAAGATTGAAGGCAGGAGGAGAAGGGGGCGACAGAGGATGAGATGGTTGGATGGCATCACTGACTCAATGGACCTGAGTTTGAGCAAGCTCCAGAAGTTGGTGATGGACAGGGAGGCCTGATGTGCTGCAGTCCATGGGGCTGCAGAGAGCGACTGAACTGAACTGACTGAGACTGTTGGAGGCATCCAGGCAGGTCAGAGTTTTCTTCTCTTCTCTCTTCATATTGACCTCCTGTCTTTACTGTTGTCCACGCACACATTGGTGCCCACCACTCTTCCTTGAAAAGCACCATGCTCTCATGTTGCCTCATGCATCCTCAATGGACATTCTCACCCCTAACTCTCCTTCCCCAAAACTGGAACCCTCGGTCGTTTCCACCCTCTCTCAGGCTACCGCTATTTGATTTTTGGGGTACTTTTCAGTATTTAAAAGTTTGATACCTCAATTCCTTAACAACAGAGACAACAAAAAACATGTTTTCCAAATATAAAAGCAAAATGTGTATATGATCTAGTTTTTGGGAAAGTACAAAAAAAATAAGAGAAAAAAATCACTTATAGTTTTACCCACAAATGAGCCCTGGTTATTTTTTCCCCTAGTCTTTAAGGGTTAGAGTTTAAAAAATATGAATTTTTATATACAGTATGGTTTCAATCAGTTCTATCAAAGGTTGTGTTTCTTTCCCTTTTTAACAATTATTAGAATTTCCCCACATCATTAACTCCTTATAAATATTGCTTTTAGAGGCTTCATATCATTCCACTGGGTAGATATTCCAAATTTATGAATCCACTCCCCCATAGTTGAATGGTTAGACTGATTCCAAAGTTTTGCTTTTATACATCACTCTGCAATGAATAAATTTGTACACAAACCTTTTGCTGAATTTCATATTATTTCCATAGGACAGATTCCTAGAAATGGAATTACGAAGGACAAAAGAAGAAATGTTCTAAGTCTACAAATAAATATTGCCAAAATGTTTTTGTAAAAAGACATATTTGTGTGTGTGTGTGAGTTTTGGAATATGGAATATGACTTAATATCCGTTTTATCCAAAATGTTTACTTTCCCTAACCCTCTGTGTCCTGGTAGTTAGACCATTCTTTTTCACTGCCACACCATTTTTAGAAATTACCTATTTTCATCACTTAGATGCTAAAGAACTTTATTTTGAGAGATGTGTACACACACACACACATTCTTTTTTATTTTTTAAGACATTTTCAAACACAGGACGGTTTTCAGAACAGCGCAAATAGCTCCCTCCTATCCCCCCATTCACCTTTCTCCTTGAACTGAGTCTTTTAGGGCCACATGGTCTGGGCCACATCCTGGGGTCGTGCCTGTGTAGCCTCTTTCAATCGTGAACAGTTGCTCGATCTTCGACCTTTGTGACCTTAACACTTCAGGAGATTATGGGCCGGTCATTCTGTAGCGCGTCCTTCGGTGTGTGTTTACCTAACGCTTCCTCATGCTTAGGCCCATGCTCTGTTTTGCTTTGCTGGAATATCGCAGCGGCCGGATGCTTCCTCGTCAGCCTGGAGGGCAGCGCTGGTGTGCGTCATTCCTAGCGGTCTCACTTCGGTGACCCCACGGAGGTGGCGTCTGCTGGGCCCGCTCTGTGTGCAGCTCCTCTCTCCCTTTCTCGTGGATAAGGACTGTGACCGGAGATGTCTGAGGCTTTGTGAGGCCATTCCTTATCCGATTTTTACTTACGTTGTCTCCATGCATACTTCTTGCCTGTGTGAATTACTGCTACGGTGTTTTCTAAGTGGTGACTTTTTATTTCCATCTTTCTGTCTACGTTTATCTGTTGACATTCAAATGTGAGGAGCCATTTTCTTTTTTCCCAATATATTTGTTTATGTCAGGGTGGTTTCATTGATCTCCATTTTATTCTATGGGTTATAAATTATTCCTATTTATTTTTCTATTCAAACTGTCCCAGATTTAACCATTAGGAGCCCTTGAAGTTGCTCCTTTGACCTTTAGATATGCACTCCTCTTTCTTAAGTTCTTCTTTACCTTCTGGCATTTAAAAGCAATTTCAAGATAACCTAATTCTTTTCCCAATCTAGCCATTTCTCCAAGAAGAAAGAATCCCAGGCATTTTTTTTTAAAGCCAAGAAGGGCATTTAGAAACCAAGATCTGGCACTAACTGTGCTCATTGTTCCTGGAGCATTGCTGCTTCCAGCTGTCTCAGTGGGCAGAGCTAGGAAATGTGTGTGTCTGTACGTGTGGGCGCATCTTTATCTATATTTATTTTTATGCCTATCTGTGCAAACAGGGTGTTTGTACCAACACTTCTGATCCAATCCAGCCACAGGGTGCACTGCAGCTTCTCTATTTTTCATGATTGCCTCTCTCTTTTTAGACAGTGAAAACCTGGCTCCCATTAGCCTTAATATGTTTTCTTATTTGCTCAGTTCTCTCTACTGAAGCTAATTCATTTCCCTTGCCAGGCTGCAGCCCCTCTTGGGTCCCCTCCGAGATTGGCCCCTGGTTGGCACTGGTTGCCACCTTCGCCCTCCCACCTCACCTGGGACACCTCCACTCAGTCCTCCTTCCCACAGCTCCAGGAGTCAGTAAGCGGCCCTCTGGCTGTCCGGACCACAAGGTGGGTGGCCTCCCGCTAGGAACACTAAACTCCTGCCCAGACCACGCTTCCAAATCCCACCTCCCTTCTCTCCACCCCATCACAACAGGGAAAGAACTAACTGAATTGTGAGTGGCTACAGGCAATCAACTCTGAATATTGATTGGAAAGACTGATGCTGAAGCTGAAGCTCCAAGACTTTGGCCACCTGATGCAAAGAGCTGACTAATTGGGAGAGACCCTGATGCTGGGAAAAATTAAGGGCAGGAAGAGGAGGGGACGACAGAGGATGAGATGGTTGGATGGCATCATCAACTCAATGGATGTGAGTTTGAGCAAACTCGGGGACATGGTGAAGGACAGGGAAGCCTGGCGTTCTGCAGTCCATGGGGTCACAAAAAGTTGACGATGACTTAGCGATTTAACCACCATCGCAACAGCTGGGACTCTGCCTGCAAGACACATGTGTTTATAAACACTTACCAACCAAGATAAGAATAGCTGGTCTTTACCAGAGACCTTTTGAGTTTTGGGCCTTCTGGGCATCTTTCAAATTACAGGATAGAGGAGACAAGCAAAAGACTGGGGGGCCCTGAGATTCCAGAGTTGCCACTTGTTATAGATAGAATTGTGTCCACCACGCTCCCCCCTGCAAAATTCATCTGCTGCAGCCCCCGCCTCAGAATTAGCCTGTATTTGGAGGTAGGGTCTTTGAGTGAGTGAGTGAGTTAAAGGCGTTCAGTCGTGTCCGACTCTTTGCAACTCCATGGACTATACAGTCCACGGAATTCTCCAGGCCAGAATCCTGGAGTGGGTAGCCTTTCCCTTCTCCAGGGGATCTTCCCAACCGAGGGATCGAACCCAGGTCTCCCGCATTGCAGGTGGATTCTTTACCAGTTGAGCCACAAGGGAAGTCCAAGAATACTGGAGTGGGTAGCCTATCCCTTCTCCAGGGGATCTTCCTGACCCAGGAATCGAACGGGGGTCTCCTGTATTGCAGGCGGATTCTTTACCAACTGAGTTATGAGGGAAGGCCAGGGTCTTTGAAGACCTTTCAAAAGCTAACTAAGGCTAAGTGAGAGGAGCCTGGCATGCTACAGTCCACGGGCTCACAAAGAGTAGGATGCAACTTAGCAACTGAACAACAACAAGGCTGAATGAGGCCTTTGGGAAGAGCTCTAATCTGTAACAGTGGTGTCCTCACTGAAAGAAAAGAGGAGGTGAACCTCAGACACACACAGAAGAAAGACCATGGGAAGACAGAGGTGGCCGTCTACAAGGCAAGGAGACAGACCTCAGAAGGAGAAACCAACCCGAGGACACCTTGATCTCGGACTGCAGTCTCCAAAACTATGAAGAAGTAAATTTCTATAGTTTAAGCTGACCCGTCTGTGGTTCTTTGTCAAGGCAGCTCAATCAAACCGATGTACTAACGAACTTCTCTGTGACCTTGGGCGACTCATTCAGTATCTTTGAGGCTCAGAGAAGCTCTGTGTTCAAAGAGGAATTCATATTCCTCTGACTCTCATATCTTACACTTCTGAGGTCTACTCTGGAGCCTGTAGCTAATTTTATAACAGGAATTCCAGGAAACGAGCTAGTTGTTGTCGCTGGAGAGAAGGGACCAGGAGGTCACAGTGTCGTGACTGGTCCCCGTGTGTCTGAGTTAAAGTGCGCAGTGACTCCACGGAGCAGGGATAAGTCAACCACTACGCAGGGATGCATTTTATCAACTTATTTCCTAACTTCTAGTTCTAATATTCTGACGTGTTCACCACTGTCAGCTCTCCTTTTGGTTATTTTTAAGCAGTAATTGCTGACATGTATGTTACACATATGTTTAGCAACCAGTTTTCACAACACAGACTGTCAGCACAGAAATGTCATGTGGGGGTGCTGTTTCAGCAGTTAGGGGGGACAGGGTATTTTGGGGGCTAGTTAGTGCTCATTCTAATCCAGTTGTTCTCTAAAGGAAATAGATGCTAAACAGGAACCATCTGGTAATGCATTCTGTACCTCTTAATTACAGTGTTTTGAGTGGCACCTAAATAAATTTCATTTACAAGCACATGACTGCTTGTCAAAACTCTGTTGATAATTTTATTATTGTAATATACTTTCTTTCTTAATTATTTAGTTCCAGTAAAGTCAGGAATATTAATTTTTATGGAAATTACCTGTACAAACAAACCTGAGCCCCAAACCTGTTTTTATTTATGTCTCTATATTTAGAAATGCATTTTAATTCATCTGTCCATAACCATCACAGTGGATTCCTATGGGTCATTTGAAACTTGTGCTCATCCTGACTTTTTAGTTGAAAACTAGGATGAAGTTCAGCACTTCCTAAAGAGCTGGGAAGTTGCCAGAAAGTCCTTGGAGGTAGAGCCTTGTTCTTCTGCTCCGTCATCACAAATGACCCATGGAGTCAGCTCGCCAGCTCAGCCTAGGCCCCCAAACGCATTTCCTTGAGGACCTTGAGGTTTTCACATGGACCTCTCGCGGTATGGAAGAGCCGTGCCAATGTAGACCCAGCCCGCCATTTAGTGTTCGTGTGCTTGGTTGCAGCAGGAAAGGAAGACAGTGTTGAACGCGGGCTCCTGTGATGGTTGATGCATTTCATGAACTGGTTTGGTGGTTTCGCTCTTTGCATCTGCTCTTTGCCTTGACCCTTCCTGTTTATTCGCTCTGATCATAAACAAACGTGAGCACTGTGGTTAGAGTCTGGCCTTTGCAGAGGATCCATGCATACTATAAAATGCCACAAAATTAACATCACTTTCCTCCCCAGAGCAGTGCCCTGGGCAGTCTGTAACAGCAGCTGCCTCTGCCGCACCTGTGGCATCAATCTGCAACCAAGCAAAAGCAAAGTGAATCTCGGCTCCGTCGGGTGCTGGGGAGGTTTCTTCCTCGCTTGGTGGTAGCTTTTTGCTGCAGAAGCCTAATGGAGTGGGGCTCGTATGTATGCAAAGTAGAGCATGTCTTCAGGGCTCCACCAGAACCCAGGGCTGGGAACACATGCGAATGTACACACACACACACACACACAGAAGGCACACACGATCCTACAGTTCTCGTACCCTGGCAGGCACCCCAGCAGAGTCCTCGAAACTGAATCTGAGGTCACCATCTTGCCTCCACTATGAGGTGGCCCTGCATGGTTCTGGGTCCCATCAGGGCCCTGCGGCTGGAGGAGGAAACAAAGGAGGGAAAGAGAGGAGTGATCACGGGAGAAGAAAGGCAAACTCGGAGGGGAGGCCCGCTCTGCCGCTGGGACCTCACTCATCACCCGCCAGCGCGTGAGCTCTGCCATCGCCCCCAGCCCCTGGACCCGAGCGGCAAGCAGCCCCTTGGCTGTTGCCTGCTCTGCAATATGGCAGCTTCAAAAATAATGCCCCCATTTATTCTTTGGGCTGTTGGAGGACCAGGGAAGGGGGTGGTTCCAGGGTGTGAGGCATGAGGGGGCTTGTGCTGGGTCGTGCCCAGATGCTCTGTGGTGCCGGCCCCACCCCAGTGGCCCCTGGCCGCCCGCTGGGTGCCAGGCCGAGAGCCCAGGGACCTCGGGCCTGAGATGACAAAGCCCCTTGGAGTTGCACCCTTGCAGCTGAGACTCATTCAGGGCCTCGGAGATTAAAGGCGAATTCCTACTTTAAAAATAAAGCCACGCTGTGCTTTGCACCTTTTGACACTTATTAACTTAGGTCATTAAAAAGGAGGCTAATTAAAAATGGAGTAAAACAAAAGAGTCATTTGTCGCGTGTGAAGCCCGCTCTTCCTGAGCCCCCAGCTCTGGGGACAGAGGGCCCCTTCCTCCCTCCCTGCCCAGCAGGAGGCCTCAGGCCCTGCAGAGGTGGTGGGCTACCTCATCACGCACCTCCTTGTAAAGGACAGAAACTGTCTCCCAGATGAGCTGAAGCTGAAGTGAACACTCCCTGGAAATTTCGGTTTCCTCATTGTCCTTGGAGACAGGCCAACCAGCTGCAGATAAAGGAAAGCAAAGTTGGATACGTGCTCAGGACTTGACTTTCTGAGCAAACTCCGACCCCGCTGGGCGACATGTGACAGTCTCGCAGGAAGGCAGTTCGGTCCTGGGAGGACAGACCTGTCCTGCAGGAGGGCCACAGGGCAACTTGCCTTTAAAGATCAGAAAACGCTAAGTAAGCACTCACAAAGGCACTGGCATCCCGCCGCTCCTCTCTTCCGAGGAAAGGGCGATTTTGCTGAAGGGCCTCAAGCATGGTGCCCATGAGCCACCCTTGGCATGGGGGTGTTTTTTGGAGACAGGGAGGGATGGCATTTCAGGGGACCCTTGGACATCCTGAAATCGCCTGTTTGCCATCCTGCCAATAAGTGCATCCCGGTGGTTGCCACGGTCACCCTCTCCATCTCCCAGCTCAGAGGGATGGTCCTGCCCTCAGTGGACAGTGGCGTTCCCACTCTAGCACTCTGGCCTCTCCTTAGCAAGCCTGGCCTGAGTTCCCGTGCCTGGTAGGTCTCTCCCCCACACCCCAATTTGGAGGCTCTGGGGAAGCCATCTCTCAGCCTAGGGAGGAAGCCACACTGGGCACTTTGCTGGTTGTACCCAGGGCCTCACCGGGGAGGCAGGGCTGTGAGTAATTACTGATAGAGACTCTCTGGGAAATAAAATATTCAGATGCCGTTATGAAACCCCTTGGAAGCACGTGTTGTCACATTAAAAATAAACCAGTGGCAGGGCCAGGGAGGGACGCTGCAGGTGGGTAAGGGACCAGGGAGGATGCTGCTACCCCAAGGCCGGGCACTGGGGCCTCCGTGCCAGCATCAGAGGCTCCAGGCTCCTGGAGGCAAGAGGGGCACAGAGCCGCCAAGCCGGCTCCGGACCTGTGAGCAGGAGAGGGCAGCGAGCTTTGGACAAAGGCGTTTTCATCTTGGCCACAGACAAAGCAACTGTTGCTGGTGACTGTTTCAAGCCGGCCCTGGCCGCCACCTCTGTATCCTGCAGGAAGCAGCCACTTACAACAAATCCTTCCTGGGTTCGCGGATGTAATGAACACATCAGCCCAAGCTGTGCGCGTTCTGCCAGGGGCATGTTTCTCACATTCTCTCCCCCAAGAAGGCTCCCCCGTGTCCAGGAGGCCAGCTCCCGTAACTTCTCTGCCAAAGAAGCCCCTGGAAACAGGGGCACTTTATACCTGCTTGCGAATATTCATGTGGATGGAACATAAATGTGACAATCAGATTGCTGTTGAAAGCTTTGCAGACCGGAGCTGCCCTGGGAGCCACGATTTAGAGAGGACTCCCCATCACCAATCCTTCTGGAGAGCTCCGAGACCCGTAGAAGTGAGGGATCCGAGTTTTGTTTCCCCCCCAGCCCCGCCCGTGTGTTTGCTCTCAAGCCGTAAATGCGCGACAATGAAATTTCCTTGCAGAGACCCCGCGGTGCCTCGTGCCCTTAAGCTGCCGAGACGACACCACCTCTTACAGGTGGCAGAGAGAGAGAGCGTGCGGCGAAGCCCCCAAGTCTCGAGTCACAGCCGTCAGCTTCAACTCCCAAATTGTCCTGGAAGGAGAAAGGCATCGGATTTGTCTTCGGCTGTTTGGCCAAACTGGGGCACAGATGGGATAATGACTTTTACAAACAGCATTTTGATGAGAGGAGGGGAGAAGGAATCATATGTAAAATGCACAAAGGCTGCATAAACACACTGATGCCTGCAGCTGGAACAAACTAAAAAGATGTTTAATAATTTAGAACCAAGCAGGCAGGGCGTGTGCAGCTGTTGTGTGCAAGGGACCATGAAAGTCTTCCATTTGACAGCTGGCCCCATCTTTCCCTCGTCGCTACGTGGAGGAGAGAATGCAGATCTGGGATTAGCCAATCCCTGCTACCCCTGCCCATCTGCCACCAAGGCCCCCAGCTCCGCCGCCCCTTGCCGAGAGGCACGCACATAAAGAAGGCCGGGCTCCCCAGCATATGCATGCGTCGCTATTAGCCGTCAGGGCCGCCCGCTCCCAGGGTCTGTTGACATGTCGCCAGTACATGGCTGCTGTCGTTTTTTGCTGGAGGGCACATTTTGCATTTCACACATTTGCAGAAATACAAAATGCTGTTGGATGCAAACAATTCAGGGCCTAATTGGCTGAATTACTTCAATGTTACCTTGTGTCCCCACCTGATTAACATAGCTCAGCGGGGAGGGGCGGGGAGAAGGAGGAGGAGAGAGGATTTGGAGGGCAGGTGAAGCTGTGTTTGCCCAGGAAAGCGAGAGAGAGATCCTTAGCGGAGTCCCAGCTGAGCGCAGCCCGTGCCAGGCTCTAGCGGAGCCACGGGCGGGAGGGGCCACGCCGGCTGCATTCTTCCACAGGAAGCCGGAGGACGGGGCCCTGGTGGGCACAGAAAAAGTCTGGGGGCACCGCAGAGGCCGGTATCCTGTCAAGGAGAAGTGGGAGGGGCAGTGTCCCTTCCCCGAGCTGTCCAGGGTGGGGCCCCCTCTCTGCCCACGCCCCCCAGGTGGGCACTGTGCAAGGCAGCCCCCCGGGCCAGCCAGAGCCGGTGCCCAGAGCCTGTCGAAAACACAAAGACAGGCCCGCCAAGATGCCTGCCTGCTTGCTGCCCACCCCCTTGCCCTGCCCACCTCCCCGCCCTGCCCATCTCTTGTTGTCCCTGCGATGGTGGGTAGGCTTACTCAGATTAAAACAATGTTTTTCTTTTTTCAAATTTGCTTGGCTTATTTAAAAATGATAAAGCCCTGGTAATCCCAATTCCACATTCATATCTGAGTGGCAAAAACCACAGAGGAGCTAATGATCATTGTTAGAGAATATTCTGTGATTTCAGCCTATTATTCTGAATGAGGCAGATTAACATCTTTTGTGTGTGTGTGTATTTAAAAGAACTCGGGGAGTTGGGGAAGGATGTAAAAATGACGAAACCAAAATAGATTTTTTTTTTTGTCTTCCCAAAGACAAACACGCTACGGTGAATACTAGTGTTTGCGTTCTTTTCAATACATTATTTTATATTGTGGAATTTTCCCATCCCACCACTTGCAGGGAAATACTGATGCTGATCAAACCCTCCATTAGCTGTTTGTTCTCAGGGAGGCAAGCTTTCTTTAGAGTGGAGGGAAGTCATTTTCAATCTAATGCTGAGGCCTCCTTTCACTTAACATGAACATTTCAGACAAAATCTCATCTACTCTCTAAGCACTCCTGCCCAGGAAGGTTGGCTGAGTCCTTGCTGGATTTTACCCTGTGGCCGCCTCTGTGGGCTGTTCCCTCCCATCATCCTCCCTGCCACCCTGACCCCCTGCACCCACCGGGATGCCTCTGGGCAGCGGGGGAGGGGGTGTACATTAGCCAGAAGTCTAGACAAACCTCATGAATTTGTCACCTGCAAAAGACCCCATAACGACCCATGCTCTGAATGCCTTCCTCAGTCTTTATGGAGGAATTCTTTCTTCACAGCTACAGCCTCAGACCATCTGGAGGCGAGCGGCCCAGGGCCCAGAGCAGAACAGAGCTGCCGCCTCCAGGAAAATCCTGTACCTTCCAGAGGACACGCCGAGCCCAGCAGAGGAAAAGGCGCTTCCTGATGGCACAGGCTCAGCGTTTCAGAACGGGGGTGCCTGCGACGCCCAGCCGGGTCCTCTCCCTGCCTCTTGGGAACAGAGTTAGCTGAGCCATGTGCTGCACACCTGGAGGGCAGGGACAGGGGCGGCGGGTGGAGGAGGCTCGGGAGGTCTCAGAGTTGAGTCCACTCCCATCTCTGACACTCAGAGTGCCTAGCAGATGGGAGAACAGGGACACACACTGGCCTTACCTCGTGGTTGTGTTAATGTTAGTCACTCAATCGTATCCGATTCTCTGCGACCCTGTGACTGTAGCCTGCCAGGCTCCTCTGTCCATGGGATTTTCCAACCCTGAGTGGGTAGCCATGCCCTTCTCCAGGGGATCTTCTTGACCCAGGGATCGAACCTGGGTTTCCTGTATCACAGGCAGATTCTTCACCATCTGAGCCACCAGGGAAGCCCTACCTTGTGCTTAGAAACTTTATAAGCACTCTGTGCTTCAATCAAGGATCCCGGAGCTGGACATCTGACCTGCTGGAATGAACAACAAAGAGTGACCTAGAAGTCTGGGACAAGGCTCCACTCTTCCTGGGCACACAGGAATGCAGGACGGCTCTGATTCTGATTCTGCTCACATTCTGATCTCTGTCTCCATTACACCTCCTGGCCACGTCCATGTCCCTAAGTCTTACCATCCTCATGTAAAATGTGTGATATTCTTGCAATCAGACAGCAGCGTGATGGGCACTGCCAGGAAAGGCTGGGGGTCCTTGGGCCTCTCCTCTACTGGGAGGGGGCGGCGGGCTTCTCCTCCTCAGTCGGAGCAGGGCTGCTCTGAGTCAGTCTTCTGCATCTTCTTGGGGAACAGCCCCTCTGTTTGTAGCATTGAGAGGCATTTCCACCAGCAGGGTGGGGGTAGATTTCTGCTTTCAGGATGGAACTATTCTGCTACAACTATGAAGATCCTCTGGATGACCCTCAATTTGTGCCATGACGTCCCTTAGGGGCTGGACAGCTACTGCCAGGGGTGGGGGACTCCAGGATCCCCTCACATAGGTTTCAGACCAGCCTCTTTCCAAGAATGCCTCTGAGCTAACTCTAGGTTTTAGTCCATCCTCAGCGCTCCTCCATGGATTCACAATTAAGCCCCAGAAGCAAAGCTGAGGTCGTGGCATAGGCAAAAATCAAGGGTGTCTGAAGTGGAGGTGGGATCCACCCAGTGCTTACTCTGCTGCTGTCTCTCCCAGGTGAAGGGTAGCTGCATCAGAGATTGGGGAGGGGGTGGACCTGCTCCCTCCTGGGTCTCCGCACCCCATCAGGCAGAGCCTCGCTCTGGGAAGAACCCAGCCTGGCCCTGCCTTCATTCCATGAAAATGTCATGAACTTATAAAACGAAACACATCAGTGAGTTCCAAAGAGACTTTCAGGAGAACAGAAGGAGAAGGAAAAGGAGCAAATGACTGTGTTTTTCATGCAAGTAGGAAAATTAACATAAAGGAGTGAAGCCATGGCATTAAATCCAGTCTGACAGCTTTACAGGCAGCTGTTCATTCCCTTTTATTCATTCACTCAAGAAACATTTATTTAGCATTTAGCATGTTCCATGTATATATATATAATATATGCTTATATATTTATTAATAATACATACAAGGGCAATTCCCATCTGCATGGTGATTTTTTGAGTTTTTCCGATTAGCATATGTCAAGTTTAGGTATAGATGTAGCCCATGTCCCCAAATCAAGCTTTTTCGTGTGTGAATAAACCCATCTTTAAGATACTGCATGTGTGGGATTACTGCAACTCTTTCGCCTTTCTTTTGAGTGAGTGAGTGAGTGAATTCGCTCAGTCGTGTCTGACTCTTTGCGACTCCATGGACTGCAGTAGCCTACCAGGCTCCTCCATCCATGGGATTTTCCAGGCCAGAATATTGGAGTGGGTTGCCATCTCCTGATCTTTCACTCAACCTTCTAATTGCCTCAAATCTTGGGACCTGCCTTCCTAACGCTGTCGGTTTCTCTCCCCTGGGCACGAAGCTTCCCAGAAAGTGGAGCCGCAGGCACACCGACCCTCCCTTTGGCCATGTCCTTGGAGGGAGACTGTCGGCGCTGCATGGGGTCTGCTCTCGGCGGGGCTGGGGTGCTCTGCGAGGTAGGTCAGGCACTCTGTAGCCCCGGGAGGTGTCCAGGGGGTCGCTCTGAGACGGGGTTTGGAGCAGCAGCAACTTGGTCTGTGCAGGGTGGGCCTGGGGGCACCTCCAGGCTGTTGAGGTGACCTTACTGTTCTGCCCTCTTCCCAGGCTTAGCCGAGGGCCCCACAAAACATCGCTTCTCCCCACTTGTAGGTCTGTGTTGCTTGATTCTAGAAGGGGCAGCTTCCACATGTTGGCCAGGAATGGGTTTCCAGAGAGAGGACCAGTGGCCCAGGCGTGGTCACTGACTCGGCCTCCCGGCCCCCCATCTGGGCCTGTGCCCACCCCCTCCTCTGCCCCCTGGGCCCACAGGCCAAACTCCTCTTCTCCTTCTGATTACCATCACAGCGTCTCCACTGAGAGCCAGGCTGGCACAGGAGTGGTCCCTGCCCTCGGGAGCTCTCTCTGAGGATGTCACTGGGCTCACCATCTGTCTCCCTAACAGGCAGGGAGTGGGGGGTGGCAGGGGGTCCCCACAGCCGGAGCTATGCCCCCACCCGGGGCGGCTGCCCACCTTCCCCTGCAGCTGCTGGGCTGTGCTGTTGGCCGCCCTCCGGGGCTCTGCTGGGGTCCCTCCTGGCCCCCACCTGCCCCTCTCGGCAGAGGAAGCCCATGTGCAGAGGGAAGGTCAGGGGGAGCAGCGTGTGGGTGCCCGGCCCCCTGCCCACATCCCAGGTAGGCCAGCTCCCAGGTCCTGGGCCCCCCAGCACCTCTGGGTTCTGAGATCCTGTGGGCCCACCCAGGACAGTACACGTACTGAGATGGACAGGTATTTCAGGCTGGGGTGCGAGAGAGACCGAGGAGAACAGAGACATTCCGAGCAAGTATGAAATGAGATGGGGAGTTAATGAGGTGGAGACACAGCGAGGCGATTCCAGATGGCAGGAGAGGCTTCTGCGCCCTGAGGTGCAGGGCGGCAGAGCCGGGCAGTGGCTGGGACAGGGGTTGGCAGGGCTGCGCTGGGGCCTGAGAAGCGGTCTCCAGGTCCCGCAGGACGAGGGGCTGGAGCCCAGGCAGCCAGGACATCATGTGTTGCTGCCTGGGACCTCCTTTACTATGCTTTCCACCCAGAGAGGAGCCCCTCCAGCTGTGGGGTGTGAACACCCTGCAGACCCAGGCACCTCGGCACTGGTGCCTGGCATCTCTGGAGCCATGCACTCGACTCCCCAGGGAAGGGCTACACAGCTCAGAAAACGGTGACCTCGACCCTGTCTTCCTCCAGCACTGTGTTCACAGCTGGGCACAGGGCCTGGCTGCTGTGTAGATGCCCCTTGACCTGTGTTGATGGTGACCACATCCATACCTGGTTGGATCCCACTCGCCCTGCCTGGGCTCACGAGAGAAATATTAAAATGCAAACTGGAGCTGCAGATGTCCCAGTGTGGGAGATGGGGGCGCCCTGATCTCAGCCCGGCTGGGTCCCTCTGAGGCCACCTGCGGCTTGGCCAGTGGGGGCTGGACCTCCAGAGTCCCCTCCATGCTCAGGGAGCAGAGACCAGCCTTCCCAGCCATCTGTATGGTCCTGACCACATTCCGAGTTCAGCCGGAGTTCCAACTATGCCGGTGAACCTCCCTTCTGGGGAAACGTTTTCTAAAATTGCCAAGTGGGCGTTCAATAAAGACAGGGGACCAGCCTTTCCCTGAGGAATGCTGGTTTCAGGATCCTCCCATCTGCCATCACAAGGAGCATGGAAAAGGCCTGAGAAGGGGACTCAAGGGCTTCCCACCTTCCCCTGTACTGTTAATTGTTTATTGATGCTAAACAGTGTCTCAACAATAGGAATTCCCCCGATCTTCATAAATCTGAATAAAATGCATACAAGAAGCCAGTGCGAGAGAGAGAGAGAGAGAGAGAGAGAGAGAGAGAGAGAGAGAGAGAGTTCACGTTTTAGTTATCCAAGTGAAGTGAGTGAAGAATCTTTTTCTTCTCTAGGAGGTTATAAAAAGAAGGAAAGAAAAAGAGAAGAGGCAGTCCTCTAAATTTTCACAAGTTTCTTGCTTCTGTGCAATTACATTTACTTTGAAATGAAAGAACAGGGTTGTGAGTCTGTGTGTATTTATATACTATACTCAAACCTGTTTTCTATGCATGGGTGTGAATATATATAAAGAGCGAAGGAATGAGCGAGTGCTAGGGATGTATTAAAAAAATTCCCAAATGCTTCCTGCATCTCATATATAACAGTTACATTTTTTCCCAGGGTTTGGAGGGGGGAAAAAAGCGAGAGAGAAAATGAAATCCAGATTTGTAATTCCTAACAGGAGAAATGTGATCCTTTTCAATGTTTAAGTAATATTTCCTGTAAAACCTACGAGGCCATCTGCAAAGCCGTTTCCAGACACATTCTGGAGTGCCAAGGGCAGCTAAAGGAGACGGTCGGCCACAGCCCACCTCAGGAAGGCAGCCGGCAGTGGCTTCGGGGAGCTGGCACTCCAATTTGGCAAAGTGTTTCGACTCCTGCCTAGTTCATAATCAGTTTAATTTACCTCCATTTTACAAACTGGGAGGGGGCCTGAGAGAGCCAGCATCAAAACCAAGACAGTTGTGAGAGGGCAGGGACCTTATCTCCTCCATCAAGAATGCCACATGATCTCAGGCTACCCGAAGGTTGGATGGCATCTCAACTTAAAAGGACCCTGGATCCAAGACCATCCAGGGAGCCATACCCACCAAGCGGTGAGGAAACTATTTGGCTAGACGATGTGGCCGCTGAAGCTTTCTGCCTATTTCAGCCCATTCTAAAATTGCGTTTTATTGTTGATCTCCAGGGTCACCGTGTTAGTAAAATGTCACAGCCCTGGTATAATAATCACTTAGTGAGAGGTCCTGTTTTTCAAAAACAAAAACAAAAACAAAAAAACCCTATCACATCTGAAGAATCAGGAAATAGGCATCTCTCTGCTAGGAGTTTCTGTTTAGTCTTGATTGTTTTTGAGAGTATTAATCTATATCTCCTACATCGAGCTCTCATTCTAATACCAGCATTGATTCATTCCCTTCCGAGAGAGGTAAATTTTCATGTTGGTGCAGATGGCTTTAAGTGAGTGTCATACATTCTACAGATCATATCAATGCGTGAGGAAGTTGTTTTTACTTTTTTCCCGAGGTCTCCTGTAAAGTTTTGCCAGGCCTGATATGGGTGCCGATCAGCAGCTGGCTGTGATTTATTTTTTAATGAACAGCAGGGTGTTATTTGGATTGTGTATTCACATTTTTAAAATAGAACCTTAGACGGAGAGCTATTGAAAATATCTCCCAAGTGGACACAGCTAGAGAAAACAAATCTTTGATTCCTAGATTGGGCTCCTTATTTGAAAATGAGAGTGTAAATAAAATAACTTACTTAAAAAGCTAGCACAGAGCTGTTTTCCTGGGGCACCCAACTTCCCTTGTTTATGTATTTTTCCGCTTATCGCTTGTCCCTCCTTTTGGCCTCTTCTCTGAATTTTGATGATGTTTTTCTCCTCTGCTCCCATAGTTAGTATGAGGCTGAGTCACTACGTTGAATATAAGCACGGCTTTGGAGTAATTTATTCCAGGATCATGAAGACACGCTTCTCGGCAAGAGAATCTCTGCTGAACCCAGCGCCCCAATGAACACGGCGGCTTCATCAGCTGCTGTGATCGCATTTTGGAGTGTCGATATTATGTTTTAACGCCTGCTCCAGAGCACATCTTTAAATGCCGAGAAGTGTGAACATGAGAAGGCTCAGAGCTGCCGGAAACCAAGTGCAAATTTAGTGGCGGCCTCACTCACTACAGAGACAGTTTAACACTCTTCCGGCAATGAAAGCGGTGACACTTGCCTGCTCAAAGAAGTGTCCCCTGACCAGCTTGCAGCAGTGGACACCCCGGTTTCAGAAGGTGCAGAGGCTTCTCCCTGAGGGTCCATGCTGTTCAGGGTGTGTGGTCTGAGGACGTCCCCCTGGTGGATGCTCACCCAGCTCTCTCTCCAAAACTGACAGGGCACAGGGGTGCCACAGAGCCCTGGGAAGTCCTAGGAAGAGACCGGGAACTTTTCTTGCATCCTGAATTTTCCAAATTCATGGGCTAACTGGTTCTCTTTTTGGAAAGAGGGACAGGTAGTTCAGCTTTTCTTGAATGAGACAATCCAGCTCAAGGAGGCTCCTGACATCATACCACTAACTCATACTGTCAGTGGGGATGGCAGATGGTCATTTTCAGTGAGAGGCATGTTATAATTATGAAAAATAAAAATACACCCCGTGATGGCTCATCTTTTTACCCGAGATAATGGAGGCTTGTAATCTATTGCCAACATCCGGGGTCAGCCCTCTGCCGCTCCTTGAGCCGTGGCTCATAGCTGGCTGGCCTCCTGTGTTTCTCCCTTCAGAATAAGATTCCAAACACATGCATGCTCGCTCAGTCACATCAGTCAGTCCTGTCCAGCTCTTTGAGATCCCATGGACTGTGGCACTCCAGGCTCCTCTGTCTGTGGCATTCTCCAGGCAAGAATACTGGAGTGGGTTGCCATGCCCTCCTCCCGGGGATCTTTGCGACCCAGGGAGAGAACCCACGTCTCCTGTGTCTCCTGCATCGCAGGCAGATTCTTTACCCGCTGCACCACCTGGGAAACTCAATGAATATTCAAATGAAAGATATCCTCAAATGACTAATAAAAATAGCTTTCCTTAGACCAGAACTATGAAGTCCAAGAGTCATTTTGTTTTCTTGTCATATTCAGGGAACTCTCCATTCAAGACAGGAGAGGGATGTTCTTGACACTGATGGCAAGTGTACCTATACCGTGGGGGAGCCTGCTCGGGAGCTGCCCCCGAGGGTGGGGCCTGCAGGGCCCCCAAGGCCATCTCCTGGCAGGGCGTTGCCCTCTAGGGGCAGTCTCCCTGTCTCGGGAACAGACTCCCGAGCAACCTTCTCCCACAACCCACCTCCCCAGTGGAGGTAGACCCACCAACAGCGTCAATAGCATGCCCACAGGATACGGCTCAGAGTATCATCTATGCCCCTCGAGAAAGGACGGAAGTGTCCTGACTTTGCTTAATGACTACATTATTATTATTTTGTCTCCTTTGATGGTTGCCCTTTATTTTCACATGTTCTCACTTTTCTAATTAAATTTATTCTTTAAAGTTTTTTACAGACAAAAGGCAGGCTGAGGACGGGGTGGCGGGGGCAGGGGCTGGGGAGGCAAGGACCATAGGGTCCCACTCCATTGCTACACAACAAGCAAAGCAAATTGCTACCAGCATTAATGTCCCTTCCTCTCTTTCAGAGGCAATCCTGCTGTGTTGCCACATATGAAGGATTGTCTTCAGCAAAACCATCCCAGAGAATGAAAACTCAAGAAGTGTTTCCCCCCCTTTCAGAATGTCTATGGACAAGCTGAGAATGCTCATTCTTACTTGCTTGTCTCAAGTCCCCGGCTTCAGGCTGGCTGTCAGAAACTCGAAGCGACCATCTGGCTGTGGTCCTTGGACCTGGTTCGGTCCGTCCCTGGGGAAGGAGCCCACGTAGCAGTGGGTCTGAGTTTTGCTAGAAGAGTCCATTCTTGCTTCCCCAATCAGACGGGGGAGGGGGTCTCCAGGGTAGGGGGCAGGGACAGTTGGCTGGTGACCTGGGTGTCACTAAGTAAACCCTGGCCATCTCGGCTCATGACAGACCAGGTCAGCCAACAGTTTTAAGTCAGGTGCCGAGGAAACAAACGTAACTGTGAAATGCGGTGATTTACGGCTGACTCTCATTAAGTTCTTCCTTAGGAGGCGAGCGTTTTATGGGGCGCCAGGGACACACGGAGTGGGTCAGAGGTAGTTTTGAAACAAGACCTGTTATAGCCGTTTTCTCACACATCCAGCTCCACGATACAGAGTGCAACAGAAAAGTCTCCTTGGCTTGAAATGCGTCAGCTAATTACATGGGTGGCACTTCCCCGGGTGGGAAGGGGTCAGGTGCTTCTCAGGCGGCGAGGGGTCACCCAGGTGCTGACTGGACACGGACCCAGCGGCCTTTGGTGCTTGCCTGCCTGGATTCTAAATGCGAACTTAATGGAAATGCATTCATTTATTCCATCTGCATCTGGAAACTTCCCTCATTTGCTTTCAGAACCCGTAGGCTCCTAAGGAGTGTTAAACTGATTCTCCGCGACACCCACCGACGGATTCGGACTACAGAACTCTGGCCCGAACCCCAGAAAAGGTTTTCTCCAGTGGGAAGCTGGAAGGCTGGCGTGGGGCAGACCTTGCTGCGGGCGGCCTTCTGCAGACCTGAGCGTCGGCCCAGCTGCCCAGGTGCCGCACGGATGTCTAATGGAGAGATCTCCCTTCTGTGGTCCTAACGAGGTGGACACATCAGAGAATCGGCTCTTCATCCATCCCTTTAGACCCCCAGCCCGGGGCCTTCCCAGTCTGGCCTTGAGCCCGGGAATCTTTGCCCGTCGTTCGGCCGCTGTTGGCCCTGGGCAGCCCCTTCTGCCTCGGGCGGCCTCAAGTGCTCCTGCATTCTGGGTCTCCCTCCTTCCTTCTCCTTCCCTCTCTCCCAGGCCCACCTCCTTCATGACAGGCACCCTCTCAGCCGCCTTCCTTCCTTCTCCTCAACAAGAAAACTCCAGAAGAGGAAACTCGAGGCCACAAAAGGGTGTGGCCAGCATTCCTGGAGACTGAACATAGGTTGGAGGCTGCCGGGGTCTGGGGGTGGGGTGGCAGACCCTGGAGTTATTCCTTGGTGGCAATTTCTGCCTGGGGTGACGGAGAAGTGTCGGAAATAAATAGCAGTAGCAGTGGCACACATGGTGAACGCAATCAATGCCACGCGTTTTGCATTTAAAATGGCTGATTTGGCCGATGTGATATTATGTATGTATGTGCTCTTGCTACAGGCTGCCCAGATGGCGCCAGTGGTAGAGAATCCACTGGCCAAGGCAGGAGACGTAAGGACACAATCCCCTGGAGAAGGAAATGGCACCCCACTCCAGTCTTGTTGCCTAGAGAATCCCATGGACACAGAAGCCTGGCGGCTACAGTCCGTGGGGTAGCGAGAGAGTCAGACGCGACTGAAGGATTAAACAACAGCAAATGTGCCTATCACTCATTATCATTTAGGGCAGGGAAGCCTGGCATGCTGCAGTCCACGGGGTTGCAAGGAATCAGACACAAAAAATCAGGTAAAATGTTGCGAATAAGGCAACCCCGGAAAGGGCTGAGACCTGGAGTCCCCGTGAAGTGTTCATGAGCAGTATGGTGAATCAGACCCTGAGTTGAGGGTGAGACCCCGGGATCACTGCGCTCTGGTCACAGGAGGTTTTGTTCACTCTTTTTATTTTTTTTTCTGGCCAAGCGGCTTACGGCTTATTTCCTGCTTACGGGCTACACACTTACTAACGACATCCAGGGTAGGGCTCCGGACAGAGAAGCAGTTCCACGTAAGCAATTGCCAAACCCTAAGAAATACAATGGCCCCCCACTGCAGTCCTCTTGCCTGGAAAACACCATGGACGGAGGGGCCTGGTGGGCTGCAGTCCATGGGGTCGCTAAGAGTCGGACACGACTAAGCGACTTCACTTTCACTTTTCACTTTCATGCATTGGAGAAGGAAATGGCAACCCACGCCAGTGTTCTTGCCTGGAGAATCCCAGGGATGGGGGAGCCTGGTGGGCTGCCGTCTGTGGGGTCGCACAGAGTCGGACACGACTGAAGCGACTTAGCAGCAGCGGCAGCAAGAAATATAAAATTTCCCTTCCATTTCTCATCAAGGAGTAAAACAGGGAAAAAACACAAAAGAGTATATTTGAATAAAGCAACCTGGACTTAACCCAGTAACCAAGCAGTCCAAAAACGCAGCAAGAGATTAGGTGGCCCTAATTAAAATGACTAATAGGTGCTGAAAATGAGTGAAAATTTTGCAATGCCTTTTTTTTTTTTTTAATAGTTTGCCTTCCGGATTCCTGGTCCAAAAGCTTGTTTTAGGAATTGTTTTTGGTCCCAGAAGTCAGCTAACCTCTCAAATGAGATTAAAATCTTCGGGTTTGGTAAAGTTTGCATAAATATTTTACATGGATCCATCTTTAATTAGGTTATAACATTATAAAGTGCCATGCAGTGTTCTCTTGCCTCAAATTAGACCTGAGCCTCACAAACAAATTAATTTCTGTCTCAGGGTTTTGACTGGGCCTCTTGGCTACACTCGCTTTCTCACAAGGACTCCTGACCCTCTGGATTTCAAATGCCTGAGGGTAAAAAGCAATTATAAAAGCATGACTCCCCCAGATCAGCTTTCGCCTCTGCCTTGTCTGTGTTTTATTGATGGGAGATTGAAGGAAGATTCAAATTGGCCATCCTTCAATTCCTCACCAGCAGCAAAATGCGGAAATCATTAGCTTTTCCAGTGTAAAAGACTTTGTCCTGCCTTATTATTCAAAACTGCTTGCTAGTATGACTCAAAAAGGGCATGTTGAATATTTATTTCTAATTTTCAGCACTGGTAAATATTATATCGCTTTGTTCCCAGTGTTCTTTTTATTTTGCAAATTTTATAGCAATTAATTAATGCAGCGCTGTTATTAGCAATATCGCCCCAGTTTTCACTGCCTGCATTTAAGATGATATCGCTCATAAGGACTTTGCTGGCGAGATTTCACAGCCAGAGTGTGTTTGAATTATAAGATCAGTTCTAGGTGAATAGAAACTTGTTCTCAGTGGAGAAATCCTTTATTGCTACTGGAGCACTATATTGCAAAGCTCGCCTTGTACCATCACAGCTAATTTTCTTTAATTATAGCTCCCTCCCAGCCCCACCCCTACCCCCCCCCCCAAAAAAAAAAAGAAAAGAAACTTGGTATAGAGATAGCCAGCTGTCTGATTTCAAACAAAGAGTGAGGAGTAAGGATTTTAGAGCTGCCAGATTAAAGGATGGCAGAGGCTACTCTCTGTCACCAGGGCCACTAAAGGAGAGCAGAAGAGAAAAATTAACTCTCATTATCTGGCAGCAGGCTTCTGTTTATTCACAAGGCTAATTTTAAATGTTGCTCTTCTGATTTTACTTGTGAAATGCTTTTCTATCTCATAGAAACCTGAATTCTATTGATCCATCAAAAATAACGAATACGTTGCTGTGAGTAGGATAAACGTAATGTTCACTTGGCCCATGACTCGGATCAATGTCTATAGCTAAACTCTACACTTGAGGCAAAATATGCCTCCTGTTAAAAATGCATCTTAAAATGGTCTTCCTTTCCCTTGATTAATTCAGAGGGAAAAGGATGAATTCAGAGACTTCTGAGAGCAGAGTAGAGGATGGGCAGGTGGGGTCCAGGGCATCTGGAGGTGGTGGGTTGTGGGGGTACCTGGGGGGAAAGGGTCTTCCAGGGGTTAGGTCATGAAGGGAAGTCCAGAGCCCAGATAGGAGCCTATTGGAGATGCTATCTGAGCCGGGGGAGCCATGTGTCAAAACAGGGATAGGACAGAGGGGAGGGAAAAGCAGATAAGAGACAGGCAGGCAGCACTGAGGGGCAATCGATGGAGCATCTCCCGAGATGCAGGAGGAAAGGAGGGAGTCAGGGAGCACCCCTGAGGCCCGGGCTCTTGCCCTCCTTTGTGCAGGATAGGGGTCCTCGCCCGGCTCCTAGAGCAACGTGGGATAATCATGGCACCCATTTGTGGTCCCCTTGTCCTGGGCCAGGCACGGGCTCTGAGACTGAGCTCACAGCAGTCCTGGGAGGCATGGAAGGTTCCAAGGCCCACTGCTAGGGGCAGGAGTGTTCAGCGCTGACAGCATCCTACAGCCTCATCTGCCTCTGGAACTCACCCCGACCCACACCCCAGGCAGGGGCTGCCCAAGGGCAGATAAAAAGAGGTAGTGTAGACCATGCTGGAAGGTGGCCTGCCTTAGGCTCAAGGACACCCCGCTTACTCATTCCTCAGTGAGAGGTTCAGGACAGAGTCCTGAGGGCTGGGGCGTCTGGGAGGGGCGGGGGACCCCACCAGCCCCACCCAGGATGAACCTGACTAGCCCTTGCAGCTGCCATCTGTTCCCCCAGGGTCGGGGGAGGATGGAGCCTGCAGGGTCCACTCGAGCCCAGCGGAGGGGAGGGGGCAGCCCTGCACGCACTTCGGCCCTGGTCTCCAGGGCTTGATTCTGAGCCATTTCGTCAAGCTGCAGCTTTAAATAGCCAGTGCTGTATTTTTGGAATCCCAGAATGTGAGCCGGGTTTAATGAACCCAAAGCTATAATGTTTTACTTCTCCTTTGATAAAAATTTGTATTTCATCTTTTAAAAATCGCACTCATTCTGCCAGTTGGTGTTACCAGCCAAGCATGACCCACCCGTGCAGCGTTCACAAACTGTACTTTTTCTCGGCCACAATGTCTTTCTAATAGTTTCGCCATATGCTGAAAAATCAGAGTGAGGTTGGATTAATGACCAGGTGGCACTCCCGTGAATTAGAGGGGTATGTCGCTCTGGATTTCCTGAGTACACCCCCGATCTTTCCTGCTCCTTGCAAACTCACCCATGTGTTCAGCATGATGACTGCAAAGACCCAGCACCTCAGTGGGGTAGGGGAACAGAGGCTGCTTTGCCACTCGGAGCTGTTTTCTTTACCACTGTCGAGGCTTTGACACTTATAACCACTGTAAGGAGAAAACATTTGGTGCTCACTGAAGCAAGATAAACTTATACTGTGCTTTTCCATGCAAATGCACTTTTTGATTTTAAAACAGGAGATATGTGACATAACTGCCTTGTAACACTTGTCTCGTAATGTATTGTGAAACTCTCTCTCCGTGTCATTATTGAAGCAATTTCTGTGTTATTGATCATTTAGGCTTTTCCTTAACCAGTACATTTTTGTTCTCCTAAATATCCCTTTGAGGACTATTGTTTTAAGCTAAATCTGTGTGCCCGTGATTATTTGCTTGGAGTAAATTGACAGAAGTGAAATTGCTGTTTTATTTTTCTCGCCAAAATGTCTTCCAGAAAAACTGTAGCAACTCCCCCTGGCAGTGGTAGCGTCTCGGCATGTGCCTCCACTGAACCTGTGAGCGTGTCTTTCTATTTTGAATCTTTGCTACTCTATGGGTGACCATCGTGGATGTTTTATTGTGCTGAATTTTGCATCTTTGAGTGTTGTGTGTTTATTAGGAATCAGTATTTCATCCTGGTGAATGCCCTGGTCCTTTGCACATTTCTCCACTGAGGCTTTTAATTTGGGGGTATCAATTTGTACAAGCTCTGCTTTTATATTTTAGCATCTACATTTTCTCAACTTACTGTTAGCACTTTAATTTTTCTATGTTATTTTTCTGACCACCTGTAATGTAACATTTTTATACAGTTAAATGTACCGCTATTCTCCTTTATAGTTTTGCGTTTGGTATTCTCCTCAGATGAGTGTCCTGAATCTCACAAGGTACAGATATTTTTTTAATGTATTTTCTTTTATTTTGCAATTTTATGACAAATTTAAATCCCTTTGGAATTTATCTGAGGCCTGAATCTCATATTTTTCCTAAATGAATAGTCATTTCCTCTAATACCATTTATTTCATCTTGATTTGAAATGTCACTACCAAATTCTTGGGTCTGTTTCAAGATGCTCTATTCTGTTTTATGTATCTGTCTGTCTCCGCCACAGTGAAACATTGGGTTTTAATGCACACTGATGTTTTTGTAGGTAGGTTCCCCTCATCTATCTTTTAACTCTAACATGATTATTTTTTCAAATGAACTTTAGGATTATTTTATTATTAAAAAAACTCCTGTTGGGAATTTTATTGAAATTGCCTTAAATCTGTAGATTAATTTGGTGGAAGGATTGAATTCTTTAGCATTCTAGGTCTTCCGACAGAAACACGGTTTGCCCAGGTCTTTAGAGCTTTCTTACTGATTCTTCGTTATTTTATATCTTTGGTGGCTAAAAGCACCTTTTGACATTTCTCCTCAACCCATGAGATAAAAAATTCGCATCTTTTAAATTCTCTCCTTTTTTCTACCCACCTCTCAGTTTTTGTTAAAATAACTGGATGTTCATGTAAATAATTATTTCTATTATGTTTTTATACTACTTTACTTTTTTTTAACCTCTCAGAATTTTTTGATATTTGAGACTAGTTTTATTATCATGTTAAAACTGTTTAGGTGTGAACTTTAGAATTTTTGTAACTTTTTTCTTCTGTCTTCCAATTCCCCTTTCCCTAAAATGATTATTTTGATTTATTTTTCAGCTTCCTGAAGTTCATCTTTAAGTGATTTTCCTTTGGCATTGTCATAGGGAGACAATTATAAATCATAAAACTGATGGTTTTGGTTCTTGTATAATTTCCCTCTAAACTTTGTAGACGAGCTTCTTTTGTGTTCCAGCATTTGAGGACAAGATTGGTTTATTATTAGATGCTACAAAAGTATAAGTAATTTTCTTTTTGCCTCTGCCTATAAGACAGAAATATTTGAAATTTTTACAACAGTATGTCTAGATAGAACAGGTATTATTATTATAATTATTATTTTGATAATGAGGTGCTCATTATCTGCAAAAACATACATTTAAGGAGAACAGTTTCTTTAGCAAAAACATTGTCTTTTTACTTGTAGTTTTCCTCTGCACGCTTTTTATGAGATTCCTAACACGCGTGTGCTAAATTTCCTGAAGCTTCTTCCATGTGCACCTACTTTGCTTTCTACTCTTTATTATTTAGCTTTCAAACCTGGGGAAATGAAAACAGTGACTACATCACAGACATGTTTTTAGATTTTCAAGGATGTTTTGCTAGTTCCTTTATTAGAAAAAAAACAGCACGCGTAGAGATCTGGTTTCTTTCCATTCACTTTCATAGTTATATGCTCTCTTTAGTATCCCGAGAGGGAATTAGACAGTCTGTGCTGGACAGACTCTAGAAAGGACCATGTTCATGACCTGTGTAATCCCCTCACCTTGAGTGTGGGCAGAAGCTAAGACTTGCTTCTAATTGCATTCTATGGTAAATGTGAGGGGCATCATTCCCGAGACTCTGTGTGTGTGTGTGTGTGTGTGTGTGTGTGTGTGTGAATCTGAGTTGTATGCACATCTTTGTCTTGCTGGCATGCATTTGAGTGATGCTCACAGCTGGTCTTGAAGGAGCAGGCTGCCAGGTTATGACAAGCTTACAGAGGGAACTACAAAGCCAGGGGCAGTGGGCAGCCCCAGGACCCCAGGATGGCCTTGGACCCAGAGCTAGAAATGGAAGACTTCAATTCAGACACAAGGAAATGATTTCTGTCAACACTGCAGGCGAGCTTGGAAGCAGATTCTGTACCAGTCAAACCTCCGCGTGAGGGCACACCCTGCTCAGCACATTGTTTACAGCCTTCTGAGACCAGGGGCAGAGGACCCTGCCAGGCTGTGCGCAGACTCCTAACTCAGAGAAACTGTGATACATTAAACGTGCACTTTTTAAAGCCACCCAATTTGTGCTGATCTGTAACACAGCAAGAGAAAAGGAATACTCTCTAAATTTACCTGCTGTATCTTGATCAGCTCGGTTTTCCAGGTAAACATTGGCTATGATTTTTCATGTGGTCTGTCTCTTGTGAAATTCTCAATCTTTTCATGAACCCAGTGATTAGTCACTGCATATTAACCTATAGGAGACATCTGGGAGTGTTGACCTCTGTTAAAGTATTCTAGGCTCAGATAAGCAGTGATGGGAATGTCTTAGATTCACCGTAGTTCAGCATTGCCAGATTGAAGGACCAAATGGCTGATCCTTCAAGTTGGAGGCTTTCGGTCCAGAATCATTTCCTCTCACTACTCCTAAGGACCTCTTTTTATCATGTTGCTAGGGTAGCCTGGAGTTAGAAAAGAGGGATGTTGCCCAGGTAACAAGCACAACTTCCATCACTGGGAATGTAACCGAGGTGTTCTACACTGGAAGATAAAGCCTTCCCAGATTCTGTCATCATCCTGGTACTCTGGATCCTGAAAGCCTGGAGTCCACCCATATCTCAAGTTTCCATTTGCCTGAAACCTGAGCGAGCCCAGAGCATCATAGAGGGTCCAGCTGGAGGAGTGGTACCCTCTGCTGTCTCCTCAGATGCTCAGCCACGTCTCACAGAAATTCCTCAAAGCCTCTAATGTTTTGATGATGCCCTTGCCTATTTTCTACTGTGTCCTCCCACTTCTGCATTCCTTTGCACATCTGAACATTAAATGCGTGGGAGTTGGATCAATCACTCAGGAGATAGTCTTTAAACACTAGAACCCAGATAGCCACCTTGCATGTTAATTACCTACAGCTCTGGCGGACTATAGCACATGGCAATAGCTTCTCTTTCTCGATTTGAAATGAATGTGTGAGCATGAAATGCACTCAACTTTCAGTTTTGGCACATTAATTTTTTCCTTAATATAAATAATAAGTCCTGCTTAAATCTCATCTATGATTTTAATGGAGAATCTGGTCATTGCTTTTATCACCCTCTTTGAGAGTGGGCTGTGTTAGAACAATCCACAAAAAGCAGGGAGGAGCTGCTCATTGATGCTGGTCAGTCTGATATTCTCCTGAGAGCCCTCACCACTGTTGAACTTGAAGCCTCTGCTATTACTGGACTTTCTGGGGTCCTGATGGGCGACAGGAATGCTCTCAGTGAGAGTCTTTCTGATATACAGGTCTTTCCCCTTCTCTCCCCTTTCCCTGTACTTTTTCCTGGATTTTCTTCCCTCAGGCAAGGTTCTGGCCCTCACCATACACAACAATTCCAGCCCTGCTCTCCACCTTGCAGCTCTAGAAAGCCAAGTTAGGGTGGAGGCTTCCTTAAGCCTCCACCTAAGCAGAGAAGTCAGCCCTCATCTTTCCCTGCAAATTATCTCTGGTTTCCATCAGTGGCCTTGGCTTCTATGAGGGCTGTCTTCAGTGTGGCCCTGAGATACAGAGAAGATTCTGGTCATTACCTCCTAGGGGGCCCAATGTTCTAGAACACTGATGAGAATAGGGGGAAACTTATAAACTATTTGTCTGAGGTTCACAGAGAGGAAAGTGCAGCAACTTAGAAGCAGTCCTTGGAAAACTTCATGACTTTTTACTGAGTACTACTGGTTTGTTGACTTTAAAGCTGATTTATTTATACCTTTGGTTTAAAAATTTTTTTCTAGTAAGCCATTTTTATTTTGGAGAAGGAGATGGCAACCCACTCCAGTGTTCTTGCCTGGAGAATCCCAGGGACAGAGGAACCTGGTGGGCTGCCGTCTATGGGGTTACACAGAGTCGGACACGAATGATGTGACTTAGTAGCAGCAGCAGCATTTTTATCTTAGTCTACAAGAATTTCTTCACCACATTGAGTTTGAGAACGATGTGCAGAAAACAAAACCTGTCTGCTCTCCCTGAGGAGTTGGAGGGGAAGGACAGGGGAAACCAAATTCCATTTAATTCTTCCTGAGTCTACACGTGCACTCATTTCTGTCAGACTCTTTGCAACTCTTTGGATTGTAGTCCACCAGGTTCTTCTGTCCATGGAATTCTCCAGGCAAGGATACTGGAGTGGCTTGCCGTTTTCTTCTCCAGGGGATTTTTCCCACCCAGGGGTTGAACCCACGTTTCTTGTGTCTCCTGCATTGGCAGGCGGATTCTTTACCACTGCACCACCTGGGAAGCCCCTTCCTGAATCTAGAGCATGAAAACTAACCGCCACTAAAAACACCAGCATCTCAAGATGAAAGCATTCTATTGGCCAATTACCCATTGTCTCAATTGAAAGGAACAGGTATGGGGAAAACTACCAGGGCCAAGAACACCTCAACATGACATTTCCACTTCTGAAAGGGGAAGCAAATGAAACTCTGTAAAACCTGATGCCTTTTTCTCGAATACGCCCTCAGCTGAACAAAAATGAATCATGTTTCCATAACACTTCTTTTTTGCATCTTTGTATATGAAACAGAGTTTTTTAAAAAATATATGTATTGGTAACACATAGATCTTAGCTAAATCAGGTTTTTCTTATACCTTTAATTTCCAAAAACCAAGACTATTATTTCTTAGGAGGTAAGTCATAAAATAGTTTCTTAAATTGTTAAACAAGAAAAAAGTTAATAAAAATTCTGCCCATCATTACTATTTAGACCGTACTATTGGCAATTTTCAAGAGAGCCACTTGAACTTTTTTTTTTTTTCAAAATCTAACTATTCATATTTTTAAATTGTGTTTTTGGTATTCCAGCTTGGAACATAAATGCAATTAGGATGATTTGATATATAATAAAGTTTTCTAAAATACTAGAAACCTGAAAACAAGTGGGTATAAATAGTATATTTTATATAAGTGATAGCTGTGTAAATGGTGATTCAACACAACAAATTACTTAGGTGATACTAAATGTTTTCATGTTTAGCAAACAATAGCTGATAATTTGAAAAGGATCTATGCCCTAGTTTTAGGGGGAAAAAATCCGACTTTGTATTTCTTTTTCTAACTTTATGCTTTCTGCTCACATGACTCCTGGTTTGGCCACATTGATACCGAAAGGATTCTGTGGTTCCAGGCGGCCTCTTGCTGGTCACAGCACTTTCTTGCTAGGCAAGGGGGTGCTTGAGCTTCTCCTTAAGGATGGTCTTGCCTGACTCAGCCTTGACCACATAAGGTTTGGGGGAGGCTGTTTCTGTTTCCCCAGCACAATAGCTTAATGAGAGTGAGTTCTTCAGAGGACAGGCCACATCTCCCCCAAGTTTACCCTTTGCCTCCAGCACCCATCAAAGATCCCCTTGAGCCTCCTTTTGGTTCCATGGCTCCACTGCCTGACGCTTTCAATCAGGAACACGTCAGCAAGTCTCTCTGGACAGCACATGCTCACAGCCCTTTGGAGAAAACAAAAGAAAGCAACCTGCCACCAGGCTTCAGTTAAGGACTTTGAAATCAGTTCAAATCGAATGTTTCAATCTGGAGCTTCACCTGGGAGGTACAAAGCTTAGCTTGTCATCACAAGACAGTGTGGATAATCCTCAAGGGCTTTCCTAAACTTTCAAGATCATCAGGAGTCCATTGATCTAATTTCTTCCCTCCTGTTCATCAGAACAGATTTCTGAATTCTTTTTAGCCTAGTCCTTGAATCCCAAGGAGAAAAACTCAGTGAGTGCCCTTTTTCCTTACCTGATAGCCACTGGAGGCATTGGTCATGGTAAATTCACCCTCTTATGTAACAAAAATGGAAAATACATAGACATATTGGGGCTGGTGCACTGGGATAACCCAGAGGGATGGTATGGGGAAGGAGGTGGGAGCGGGGTACAGGAGAGGGAACTCATGTACGCCCGTGGCGGATTCATGTTGGTGTATGACAAAACCAATATAGTATTGTCAAGTAAAAAAAAATAAAAATAAAAATAAAGGCATTTATTTAATTTGGAAAGTTTCCTTTTCTTTTGTCTGAAAATATCCAGTAATTCTAACAATAATAGGTTTGCTTGAATTTCATACAGTTGTACCGGCAAGTGCCTTTTACCTGGCCTTAGGTATGTAAACTTCTAAGCCATGGACCAACACCAGATCCACTCTGCTGAAGCCCAAACTTTAAAGTCACATCACAAGGGTTAACAGGGGGTGACCAGTGAAAGGGCCTCTGTGACAATGTATATCAGGATAAGGGGTTTAACCTTTGCCAGATAAAATGACATTTTTATAGCACGGAAATTCTGACACATTTACAATGTTCTGTTGATTTCAAATCCACTGAAATTTGTTTTTCCTTTCATGTCTGCCCAAGCAGAAGAAACACTTAGCAGAAAGAAATCTTATCAGACTTCAAGTTAGTTACTTTCAGTTCTAATAATTGTAGATTTCAGAGTATCAATTTCTGGTGCTCTAAAGCATGTCCACCTTTTTGCTTCTACAAATTGATTAAGCTTTTTATTTGATATCACAGGAGCCTCTGGAGAGTTTTAACCTATATTTCAACCTTTGAAGAAATTCATACCCACAAGATATTTTTGCTGGACAATCTTCAAGGTCATTAATATAATGCTTAGAAATTTTCAGCTGAAAGTGGATTTAATCAGAATCTTTCTTGTGTCTCCTCATAGCATGATTCAAAAAGTGTTTTGCCTTTTAAGTTCCTAAGAAAGTCAGCCTTTATTATATTTTTTTGCACCTTTAAACACAGAGAGCCAAAGGGATATTATGACAAAGTATATGATAAAATCGATACAGTAAAATAATAACATAAACTAAACCAAAAAGGTCAAAATTGTAAATGTTGGTGGAAAAATGTTGAAGAAACGTTTTCAAAGTGTTTCAAACGGTTCTATCTACAAATATATCCCAGAAACTTTGATGGGAATATAAGTATAATATATTTAATTTATATTATTTACATTAATATTTTAAGTTAGGTATATAGTATATATAAATTATATACACATATTATATATAGATGCTTCCCAGGTGGCACAGTGGTAAAGAATCCACCCACCAATGCAGGAGATCCAGGAGACACGGGTTTGATCCCTGGTTTTGGAAGATACTCTGGAGGAGGAAATGGCAAATCACTTCAATATTTTCACCTGGAAAGTCCCATGGACAGAGGAGCCCACAGGGTTGCAAAGAGTTGGAGACAATTGAGCAACTGAGCATGCACCCATTATATACAGATATATTATACAATGCGTATCAGGAGTAAATTACATACATACCTGTGTGTTTGTATATATATGGACTTCCCTGGTGGCTCAGAAGGTAAAGAAAGCACCTGCAGTGCAGGAGATCTGGGTTCAGTCCCCGGGTTGGGAAGATCCTTTGGAGAAGGGAATGGCTACTCACTTTAGTTTTCTTGTCTGGAGAGTCCCGTGGACAGAGGAGCCTGGCTGGCTATAGTCCATGAGGTCGCAAAGAGCTCGACATGACTGAGGAACTACACACACACACACACACACATGCGCGCGCGTGCAGGCGTATATGTGTGTATATATGTATCTATGTATATATTTCATGTAGAAGCTCTTTGAGGATGAGGATGGTAACCATACACCTTTGAAAATGTCTGGGTTACCTGTGTTGTACCTTTTCATAGCAGAGGATACAGTAAGAAATAAGCTTGTCTATATTCTCTGGCTCAGTTTACCCTTCAAAGTGACGTGTGGGGATGACCCAGAGAGATGTTGTGGGGAGGGGGGTGGGAGGGGGGTTCATGTTTGGGAACGCATGTACACCTGTGGTTGATTCATGTCAATCTATGCCAAAACCAATACAGAATTGTAAAGTAAAAATTAAAAATAAATAAATAAATTAAAAAAAAAAAAACAAAGTGACCCAAGAAACAATGAAAGATAAAGAATTAAATGTGAATCTGGAAAACTAGAGGCCATATTTTAATTACTATGACCATTCACACTTCAGAGAATAAAACCTTACAAAACAGCCCCATGACCGATCACTGGGCAAGACTGTGAAGGGGAGCCTGCTGAGAAGGGTGGTTGTTTGCAGCTGCTTTGAGAACTGTGGTCATTCCATCACATAAAGTAATTCAAGGCACTCCATTTATCATGAGGATGTCTTGCCCATCTTTCTTTAGACATATTCAGATGAAGACCAGGAATGGTTAGAGAAAAATTACACATCAAAAGCTACTTTGCTAATTAAGATACTTAGATTTTAAGCTCATTCAACCTGCTGAACTGACAGGTTCTTCAAGTGACTTAACTATTATAAGATGGTATCTTTTGTGTCCAGAAATGTACATTACAAAGTAATTTGTGGCCTGAGTCCAAGAGTTAAGGCACCTTCCATGGCAAGTCCCATGGTCTTATTTGCAGACATTTCTTGAGGAAATACTTCAGGAAAAGGAGCTACAAGGAAATTTTAAGTAAAGGTTGTAAAAACAAGACAGGACACGAATAAAGTGACCCCTTAAACGTGAAGATAGTTCATGGCATGGTTGTCTTTAAATGGTAGGAATTTAGTGACATGGAATCTCTAGTCATGAAAGTCTATTTCTCCCTTTAATTATCATTTTTATTGATAAATTTTGATGTCTTGTTATTAGTTGCAACCTATTTAGGATTCTTTTGTCTTTCAGGTGAAAAATTAAACTTTTTTTTTTCATTATGTATTATCCCTTATAATACTCTTTGCCTTGGACTCCACTTTGATTAACAGCCATGCCAGCCTCCTTATGCTTACTTTCAGAATGCCATACCTTTCACTTTCAACTGATGTGGTGTACATCTATATCTAAAATATATCCCTTTGGTTTATTGTTTTTAATCCATTATTATAACTTTTGCCTTTTAGTTAAAGATTTTTAGTTCATTTAACTTTAATTATGGATGTGATTTGAATTTTATCTTCTTGCTTTTTTTTGTTATTCTTCTTGGGCTTTTTTTCTACCTTTTTGTGTAAACCAAGTGTTCTTATTATTCTATTTTATTTTTTATTGGCTTCTTACCTATACATCTTTATTTTTAGTGTTATTAACAATATACACAGGTATGAATGTGTTCATCTGTTTAGAGTCTATTTACCACACTTCTTCACACATCACAGTCCATCCTTGACATCTGACACTTCCCATTTCTCACTTTACACTTTTATCCTACAGTCTTCCCTGGTAGCTCAGCTGGTCAAGAATCCACCAGCAATGCAGGAGACCTGGGTTCCGTCCCTGGGTGGGGACGATCCCCCTGGAGAAGGGAATGGCACTCAACTCCAGTAGTCTTGCCTGGAGAATCCCACGGACAGAGGAGCCTGGTGGGCTATAGTCCATGGGGTCACAAAGAGTCGGAAATGACTGAGCGACTTCACTTGCACTTTTCACTTTCATGCATTGGAGAAGGAAATGGCAATCCGCTCCAGTGTTCTTGCCTGGAGAATCCCGTGGACAGAGGAGCCTGGTGGGCTGCAGTCCACGGGGGCACAAAGAGTCGGATGGGACTGAGCGACAAGCACAGCGCAAAACACGGCACAGACACCCGGCACTTGGCCCCAGCTGCCACGAGCTTCATACTTTGCAACTGAAAATGCAACAACCACACAAAAGCGCAACTCTATTCCAGTCTCATTCTATGTGACATTGGTGTCCTGTCTTTTGCTTATACAAAGATTGTAAACCTCATCTCACAATGTTTTTATTCTGGCTTTAAATATTTAGCTTTCTTTTAAGTAAACTTCAAGAAGTAAGAAAGCATAATGTTTAACTATTTACTCATCTATTTTTCATTTTCGGTCTTCTTGTTTCTTTACTACGGATCTGACTTCCCATAAGGTTCCTTTAATCTAAAGAAGATCCTTCAGCATTAGTTGCGGGAAAAATTGCTGATAGTGAGATCACTCAGCTTTTGCTTATCTAAAAACATCTTCATTTTATTTACAGTTTTAAAATATATTTTTAATGGATAAAGTCCAGGTTAGCAGTGTTTTCCAGTTCTTGAAGCCATTTTATCTGATTGTCTTTGGCCTCCATTATTTCCTATGGGAAATCAGTAATTTTTCTTATCCTTGCTCTTCTCTGTATAATCTTTTTGTAAAAAATCTGTTTGTTTGTTTGTTTGTTTTTGTTTTCAGCAATATAGCTATACTTCGTCTATTATTTGTCTAGTGTTTCTGTCAGGTATGTTGTCTAGTAACTTTCTCTATATTTTGATGCTTGAGGTTCGCTTCTTAAATCTATGAATCAGCGTTGTTTTTTTTTTTCCATAAAATTGCTCACATTTCTGGATATTATTTATCCAAATAATTTTCCCTGCCCCAATCTTACTCCTTCCTTTACTAGTATACCAAGAACATCTACTGCTGTCCTACAGCTCTCCAAGAGTCTGATTATTTTTCTTTAATATGTTTTCTCTTCCTATTCTTCAGATTGGATAGCTTCCATTGGTTTGTCTACACACTCACTGGCTCTTTTCTCTGCTATCTCCAACCTGCTGTTAAGTCCAGCCAGTGAATTTTCAATTTTAGTATTTACTTTTCAGGTCTAGAATTTTCTTTTGGCTCCTTTGTATCGTTTGCATTAATCTTCATGGAGTTCTTGTCTGTTCAACTACGAAGACAATATTTTCTTTAATTATTTGACTTCTTTTCATTTGATTCTTTGAACATATTTATACCACGTGCTTTTAAAGACTTTGTCCCCTAAAATGAACATCTAGGCCGTCTCAAGTTTGGCTTTTACTGGCTGGTTTCAAATTTTTCTACTTATTCATTTATCTATTGATTTTTTATTAAACACTGGATATTGAAAATTATTTGTTATATAGCAACTCTAGATTCTATTTTTTATCCCTGAAGAGAATTGATTCTTGCTCTGGCAAGCAGTTCAGTTACAGACTGATCACGCTGACTTGCATGGGCTTGCTTTTATGCTTTGCTTGTGCAGGGTTGTGGAGAGCCTAAAGTGTGTGCTGAGCTGGTCTAACTTGTTAGAATTCAGAATGCAAATACTGTCTTCCTACAGATAATTCCTGAGTTTGACTTTATACCCTGTTGAAGTGATCTAGAACAACTTTTACTCTAGGATCTAGTTTTATTCCCTCCAAAAAGTCTTTGTGATTTCTCAGGTGTCTGCCTGTGGCATCAAAGAGGAGCCTATGAGGTCTCTCCACTCTGGTGGGACCAAAACGCCAGTGTTTCCACTAAAGGTTCTCCCTGCTCCTGCTTGACCCCTGTATCCCTGTGCTGTGTTCCGTCCTATTCCATTTGCCATCTAGTAAGCTTTAGGCAGTCTTGCGCTATAGATGCATAACTCAGCCCTCAGACTTGCTGGGGTTTCCAACACAGATTCTGGGGTTCTCTCTTTGTATCTCTTCTCTCTGTCTGATGTCATCCCCTGTCCTAAGATCTGAACCACATTAGCTGGCTGACCTCTGATGTCTGTCCCCAGACTCCTTGGGATCATGGTTGGTAATTATCCCCTGGAAATAAACCAGGAAAATTATGGTGAACATTTCTTGAGTTTCCCTTCTCTCCGAGATCCTGGTCTGACATGGCTGCTTGCTCAATGCCTCCAAATAATCGCCTCGTACAGTTTAGTCCAAGCTCATGCTATGGGTGCTGGATTAGTCTGGTCTCGGTCACTTCAACATGGCTGACAGCAAACTGGTTTCAATATCTTTTAATGTGTTTCTTAAGTCATTTAATACACACTGAAATTTGGCAAATATACTTATAGATAAATCATGAATGGCAATTAGAGTTATAGGACAGAGTGTAATTATCGAAATATTGGCAATGTGTACAAAATTATTTAACAAAATTCATAGGTCAAGATAAAGAGAAATAGAAAAGAGTGAGTATATGTTAATTTCCTGATATTCCTGCAATAGAGTTCAATAGATAGCATCTAAAGTTAAGCTTTCAGGATTTAGATATATTCTTAAAGTTATAAATGTCTCCTCTAAAGGAGCCAGTGGAAGGTAAAAAGGAAGGGAAGGTGGAAATAACAAAGGTAAGTTCCATTTATAATCTTACATAAAGTGAAGACAGTAGATACTACATGTAACAGGTAAATCTGGAAATAAGAGTATAACTATATTATAGGAAGTTGTAGTGGTAACATCCAGAAGAACCAAGACCACTGCAAGTATTAAAGTGGCTACTTCTGGGGAATGGGAGTAAAGTGGGGGAAATTTTCTTAATTTTTATTTTTTTCTATCATTTGAAATTTCACCAATGCAATATTTATTTACTTCCTTATTTATTTTACTATCATAATTTTTTTTACTTCCTTTGCTCTTTATTTACTACAGGTACCTGTGTGTATTTTAATTTAAAAAAATATACAGTATAAAATCAAATATAGACTGTGCTCAATTTTCAATATCAGTGAGAGTATCTATGAATTCGAGCACTTCATTCAGAAATGGGCTCACTGCAGATGTTCCCAGGATATCCCTGGATTTCAAATTATAGTGATGTTGACATCACTTCAAAGATCTGGAAGAAACCCCACAAATCTGCCAAACTCCCAGAACTTTTTTACTGTGGGATGTCAAATATTTAGATTTTGAGAAGTATTAAAAAATGTAAAGGAATTTGTCACTTTTCAGCTGGATATCTGAAGACTCAGACGTGTGTGAAGGCACAATTGTGCTTTCATAGCTACTTTTCTTTCTTCTCTCTTGCGCATTACCTGGTTCGTTGCTCTTCCTGGAGTCTCAGAAATAATAATAAAAAAAGGGACAAAGAATCAACTAAAAATGATTTTACTGTGTGTCTGTCCTTGGCAGGGGCAGCACAGCGCTGTGCTTAATCTGGAACTTTAGGACGGCTGTTCAGGTTTAGAGGCCAAATTAAATGTTGTGAACGGTTTATTCTCTGGCAACGTGTTTAAGCGACTTTGTATTTAAGATGGCATCAATCGTTTATGGTTTGAAACTTGGGTTGGAAGTATAGGTTGTCATTGAAATAAAACAAGAGTCTTTGCAGGCTTTATCAGGGAGTTTTTTTTAGGGTTTGCCTTTCTTTTCACCTTGACATTTACGCTAAAATTTAGAGTGCTCAATCTTTCCCACTCTAGTTCCTTTTTTTTGGTAATAAATGGGGAAGACGATAAAATCCTTGCACTGTTTGTGAAGAGAAACAGGAAAAAACAGCTTTAGAGATGCTTCTCAATAGCTCAGTGAAGAGGAAATGCAATTTTTGGCAACTGCAAAGTCCTTTTGAAATAGGTAAGAAGGACACTGGAGACCCAAATCCCATACTTTTGGTAAAGATGCTAAAAATAATTATTCTGCATATATTTCAAACTAAGCTTGTGTCTATAGTGACCTGTATTCTGACAAAGAAGATGTGCCAAGATTCTATTGGTTTCGTTGGGAAAGAAACTGTGATCATAAATAGTCACAAATCCATCCATCATTTTATTATTTGGAGAGTGATTTTTATTTGACCTCCAGCGTTTGTCAATGACAGGATTCTTGGCTAGTGAGCTGTTAATTGTTCGTATGTCCCTAACCACATGTAAAGGCCCTAAAGATAAAGTGGGACGGACTGTTTATAGAAGAAGCTGCAGAATCACTTTGCAGAAGAATCAAAATGAAAATTGACTTTCAGGTGTTCTTTTTAAAAGGACTTCAAACAGAAACAAGCAGGACCAAGTGGTCTTCATAGGTGACAACCTCTTCTCCACTGTGGCCAAGGCTGATGAAAACTATCCATGCTCAGTTTCTCGATGATCAGAATACAAAGTTCAAAACAAAAGCAATAGTAAAGCATAAAACACAAGACTTACATGTAGGCTGGCATATACTTAGCTTCTTTCCAGATTTTTGATTTGAGCGTTCTGGGGTAAATTCATTCAAGAGCTGTCTCTGTCTGTCTGTCTGCACATATTTGTCTGAGTCCAGGGTAAGCCAGCACCCATTGTGGGTTAATGTGAATAAACCGAGGGCAGAAATGGTAAGGTGAGATCAGACATTTCCCAGAGACTGTGTATCTGGAAACACTGATAAGCCCGCAAAGGCACAGAGGCTGGAGGCCAGAGCCACGCTGACTGTCCTGGCCCAGGCCTCCCCGCCTGGCGGCTTTCCGCTCTGTGGCTGGGGTCTCTATCTCAAGAGAATCAGGAAATGAAATATAATCTATTGCAGGGTGCTCGGAAGGAAGCATGCAGAATGTCCACTTCAAGGTAGAGAGAGATAAAGAAAGACAGTTGAAAATAAGAATCAGAGGCTCACAGGAAACGCTAAAGGGTTGGGAACATGAGCATGCTTTTAATTAAAGACACGGCATTCCCAAGATCATTCTTTTCTTCGAGGCTTTCATAAATCTATCTTTTTAAAGTTCTGTCTTCTAGTTTGAGAATTGACTCATTACTACTTTATATGATAAAATTAATACACAGGCCTGGTTAAAAGTCAACCTGAATTTAAAAAAAAAAAAAAAAGACTCCTTAGGTCTGGCAGCTCCACTTCCACCCTGTACATTTACTCACTATTCATTACTTTACTTTTCAAGTAAACCCCCAGAAATTTTATTTTCTTAAACACACACACACATACACACACACACAGAGATTCTTTTTGGAGAAATAAAAGCCTATGATCAAGCCATAGTATCACTAGAAATTTGAATTTTTATCTGACATGAACTGGGGGGTCTTTGCAGGCCAGTTAAGCCTACTTCTCCTCCATTTTAAAGGTGCTAAAGAAGCGAGTGGATACATTCAGCATAATGCACTCAGCTCTCAAGCTTTTTCAGATTCTTGCTGCCTAAACATCCATGTCTATATGTCTTTGTGAATTTTATCTGTAGAATAAATTCCCTGAAGTGGAACTGATGGGTTAATTTCATTTGAGAATAATAATCCTATTTTACGATCCCATTCTCATAATCCTATCAGTGAGGGCATTGTAGAGAGCCTAGTTCTCAGCCCCTGGCCTTGATAGGTTAATAACTGCTCTCTAAATACTGCTTCAATTTGCATTTCTTTAATTATAAATCTAGTCTTGTCAGATTTAGCTGGCCACGTGTATTTATTTACCTCTCTATTTGTAGCCTATGCTCATTTTCCTAGTGAATTATCTCCCTTTTTTTTTTTTCTGATAATTTGTATGGAACTCCACTACTCACATCACAAAGTATTTCCTAATTGAGTATCTTCTCTCCAGATTTTTTACTTGGTGATATAATGTTTGAAATTTTATATTATTAAATATGTGGTTAAATAGATTGAACTTGCCTTCTTCGGCTTCTGGATTTTGTGTTTTGCCCAGGATCCCTGCCCACTTCAATACAACAGGAACATGAACACGCTCTCCATTTCTTTTCTTCTAATAGTTTTATGCATTCATTATCACATTCGACTCTGAGATTTATCTGGAAATAATTCTGGTGAGAAAGAAGAGGTAGGAATTCTGAATGTCTGATCTTTGATCTTTTCCTTATGGATTTAAAATGCCACCTTTACCACATTTAAAGTCCCAGCTGTAGGTTGTTTACGCTTGGACTTTCTAAGATCTCCTAATTTCACCGCCTATTTCTCAGTCGGTACCTGGCTGCTTTAATTTTTCGCAGTTTTCAAATACATATTACTATCTGTGGAGGTTGGTACACAGAGGGTTTTTTTTTTTTTTTTGAGGATTTCTCAAACTATTCCTGTATTTGGTCTTTTTAAATGCACATTTTAATAATTCATTATCCTCCCCTCAAAACTCTCATTAATGTCTTGAACAGGGTTGCAATATATTTATGGATTAAATCAGGGAGCACTGATAACCTTATAATATTGAATCTTTCTAGCAAAGTACAAAATATGTGTTTAAACTTATTCAAGATTTTTTACGTCTCTCAGTTAAAGTTTCTTTTGTTGCTAACTTTCTTACTGATATTGAGAAGTATAATGTTTTCCTTTTCATTTGATTTCCTATCTGACAATTTTTCACATATAGGGAAGCTACTGTTTTTATATGGCAGTTTCCATTCAGTTCAGTTCATTTCAGTTCAGTCGCTCAGTCGTGTCCGACTCTTTGTGACCCCATGAACCGTAGCACACCAGGCCTCCCTGTCCATCACCAACTCCCAGAGCTTGCTCAAACTCATGTCCATTGAGTCAGTGATGCCATCCAACCATCTCATCCTCTGTCGTCCCCTTCTCCTCCTGCCCTCAATCTTTCCTAGCATCAGGGTCTTTTCAAATGAGTCAGCTCTTTGCATCAAGTGGCCAAAGTATAGGAGTTTCAGCTTCAACATCAGTCCTTCCATTGAATACCTGGGACTTGAATTAAATTCTCTTATTGCTTCTATTGGTATTAACAGTTGCTTTTCTTCACTCTTTTGGGAACATAATCATTATTTGCCAATGACAGTAACTTTATCCCTTTCTTTCTGTTTTTCATTTTATCTCTCTATTGCATTGATATTGTTAGAGCAGTTTGATATGACTCGTTATGTTTTTAGTAGTGGGAAATGATTTATGAAAAACTACAGCATCTCAAAACTTGTTACAGTGTCTGGCACAGAGGGGGCACTCAGCGCACAATGAACAAATCCATGTCACCAGCCTCCTCCTCGATGGAAGGAACAGATGTCTCGGGTCACACGTTTGAACTGAGCACCTTCTCCATACCTGACAGTGCTCTCAGCACCAGGGTCCAGCAGCAGCGAGGCAGAATCTCCGTCCTGCCCACCATCCTGTGGGCATTATCCATGCCACTGTAGGAGGGGTTACTGTTTGTGCTATACAGGCGGCGCTGGCGGTAAAGAGTCTGCCTGCCAATGCAGAACACGCGAGAGAAGAGACTTCGATCCCTGGGTTGGGAAGAATCCTTGGAGTAGGAAATGGCAACCCACTCCAGTACTCTTTCCTGCAGGATCCCATGGATGGAGGAGCCTGGGGGCTACGGTCAATTGGGCCTCAGAGAGTGGGACATGACTGAGCCTGAGCACACTGATAAAGAAACTGGACAAGCCACTTAACCTCTCTTAGGATGTTGAAGTTTAACTGCAAAAGAAGAATTTTCTATCAAGTCAATGCCAAGACAAGATTGCAGAGTAACTGCTCAGGTTGGAGTATTAATTTTGGTGTCAAATTTTGATTGACTAGTTGGCATTTAGTTCTTAATTTATTATAAGTTTGCCTTTTTGAATCTGGAGTGAGTGTAGAATTTTGCTGAATCTTTTAGTCTGTTTCTAGTGAGACGAGTAGACAGATAGAGATAATCTCCTGTAACTTGTGAGGTGAATAGTATTTACAGTTTTGATGAAATTAAATCATCCTTATATTTCTGGTTAAATAAGATAACCCATGTTAAACTTGGGAGATGTGAATATGAATATTTTTATTTTCTGTTTTCTTTTGTTTGAAATATTTCATGCCTAAAGCAAAAATTCTAAAAATGAAAAGTAGTAATACTTGAGAACTATTTTCCATAAATGTGATTATCAGAGAAATTTGAGAGAGACACAAATTGTGACAAAGAAAGCACACACACATGCACACAAACAAACAGCTTTGTCATCTGTTTACGTAACAACATTGGGATTACACTCCACGCGCAGTAAGCGCATTTCATGCTCACTCTTATATTGTGAACACAACTATAGTAAAAATAAGAGTACTTGTGGAAGCGTGGCTTTTAGTGTTTGTATAGTCTTTCGTTTAGTAGACATAACAGGTTGTTCACTGTAAGTTATTTCTAACTTTTCACTATTATAAATGATGCTGTTAAATCTTTATGCAACCTGGTCCATACTTTTTATTATTTCCCCAGGTAAGATCCCTAGAGATTAAACAAATTATTATATCAAAAGATGAGACTGTTTGAGAGTTCCTGTTAGCTGTTGCCTAATTGCTTTTTAGAAAGGTTTTATCTACCAGAGCTTCTTCAAGTCTTGTTTTCTTTCTGTTTTTAATCTTCAGCTCTAAGTCTTGAATGGCTCTCTGAGTCATCATAGAATGGTGCACTTACGCTTAGTACCGGCTTACTGCAACGTGCAATTTGCTGTCATAATTTGCTATGCTCTAATTCATGAGGGGCATATACTCATGTATATTATATGAGCTACATTATCTAATATTGTAGTAGCTCACAGTGTTAACTAGAATGCTTAATATTCTTAACTTTCCCTTATTCACTAATGCTGGAAGCTAGTCAACACATACAACTTTCTGGTTATCGGTCGCTATTACTTTTTATTTTTTTTAATTCTAAGCTATACTCCATGAAGGGCTTCCCTGGTAGCTCGGTGGTAAAGAATCCACCTGCCAATGCAGGAGACTCAGGAGACGCAGGTTCAACCCTGGATGGGGAAGATTCCCTGGAGAAGGAAAATGGCAACCTGCTCCAGTATTCTTGTCTGGAAAATCCCACAGACAGAGGAACCTGGCAGGAAGCTAGGCTTGAGGTTGAAAAGAATCAGACACACTTGAGCGACTCAACAACAACAAATACTCCAGGAACCCAGGAAAAGACAGCTTACAGGTTGGTAATAACAATAACAAGGACGAGGCCGATGAAGGTTTGCATCTGAGTGTAGGAGTATTCAGTTCAGGTCCCCTTTGCTCTGAGATCCATGGTAGCTGGTGGGCAGTGATCCACTGAGTGTTCACAGACTTTTGTCTCCAGCCTCTGCACTGCGTCCTTCATCCCCATCAGATTAAGAATTGGACTCACCACACTTTTCACTTGCACGCATTGGAGAAGGAAACGGCAACTCACTCCAGTGTTCTTGCCTGGAGAATCCCAGGGACGGGGAGCCTGGTGGGCTGCCGTCTATGGGGTCGCACAGAGTTGGACACGACTGAAGCGACTTAGCAGCAGCAGCAGCAGCAGCAGACATCTGCATGAATCTTGGAGGTTTTCACCACATCAGCCAGAGTGTTTGACGTGGATCAAGAACTTGGCTTGTTGCCTTGAGAATGGGTGAAGGGAATGGGAGGCCAGAGGGGCCTTGGGTCACGGTTCTGGCTTCTCCTCAGGTCCAGTCACTGCCCCTTGGGTCACAAGTCCTAGGTCTGCCTGAAGTCTGCTCTGCGTTTTAGTCCAGTGCATCTGGCCACAGAGAGCCCAGCAGAACCCAAGCCAGTTGTACCGCCATCAGCAGTGGTGAAGAGGGGAAAAACCAGAGGTGAAAATCTTCCGCAGAGTAATCTGTGATTTCTGTACATTTACAGTCAGGCCTCTGCATCCCTGCTCGTTCTCCTTCGGGGAAGCTGCCAGCCCAACTCTGCTTCCTGCTTCCGAGCCTCTCACCTCATCCACAGCCCCCCAGACTCACCTCGAGGTCACCAACACCTTCCCAGAGAGGCTGCGCTGCCTGGAGGGTCGCCCGAAGCCATCGCGTCTGCCAGCCCCTGCAGGAAATTGGAGGAACAGGAGCCAATTTCCCTGTGCTTTTCCCATCCTGCTGCTCTCTGCACACGCACCTCCGTTGGAGAGAAGGAAGGAGCTCGCCAAGTGGAGAAGCGTTCTGCCCGGAGACTGGCCATCAGTCAACAATCAACTTCATGCAAATTTGCCGGAGATGCCGGTGAGGCGGGCCTCCGCGTGGCTCCCCGTCCATTCATGCACACGGATGCAGGTTGCACAGACGGCAGGAAGCCTGGTCAGATCCGAAGGCGAAAACGCCCTCCGTCTATTTAGAGACGAGCACTCGGTCCCCCGAGGGCCTGGTGGGAGGCGCAGGTCTGCATCTTGAACTCGTGTTCACAGACCAGCCCTTCGTCTCGTTGGGCGAGATGCGCCTGCCCCTCTCACTAAGTGCACGATTTCATGATTAAGCTGTGAGTCTAGCCGGGCGAGGATCCAGCCTGCGCTCCACCCGCCCTGGTCTGAGGTAATTTCCTGCTCTTCCATGACATTCCAGATTCTCTTTGAAGTTTCTAATGGACCAGTGTTCAAAGGGTGTTTTGATAATTTATGTCTAGGTTTCAGGCCATCGTGACAAGCCCGGAATCGAGATGAGTCTCATTGAGACATTTTCTGTTGGCAAAGGCGGTCCATGAGGTGGATTCAATATGGAAAGATGTCCTCCGGTGAGGAGACCCCTTCTCATTTCCTGCTCTGCAGCGGTGACCATCCTTCCTTCCAAGAAGGAGCAAAACCCCAAAGCCACACTTTTGTGTGTCTCCCCTTGACTTTGACTCTCAGTGGTCATTCCTGCTCAGAGAGCTTTCCTTGAAAACGTAAGCTCTCAGATGACCAAATTGCCCGCTCTAATCTTCCATTTGATTTTTGGCAGTTAAATTCACACCTCAAATGTAGACTTTATTACCTTAGGCGACTCTTTTGATTCTTCTAGTCGACTGCGAGTTTAGCAGAATGCACATGCACGTCCTCTTTCTGGTAATTACGGTTTATACATTCCTTCCTCTTCCCTTCAGGACCTTGCTGGCGAGTTTCCTGCTCTCCTGTGTTTCAAGGAGGCGAGAATTAAACTCCCTTCTGTGCTGAGCTGTTGGGTAAGACAATGTCCTCGGGGCTGTGGAGTTTGTTAACCGTCCCCCACTTCCTCCTCTGGGTTTGGCTGGGCGCGGGCGTAGCTTCCATGCCTGTCCTGTCCTGCGTGGAGCTTCACTCCGAGCAGACTCCTGGTTTATGTTCCCTTCTGTGCATCTTCTGCACAGGAAGCACAGCTCAGGGGCTCTGCTTCTCGCCCTCCCGCATAAACAACGGTCTGATGCGGCGGCATCGTCTGTTTCTCGCCTGCTCAGGTTGCCGAGTGTGTGTGCCAGCCCAGGAATGCACACATGCAAGCACACAGACATGTGGCCAAGTTCCCACAGACACAGATGCTGCGTACACACGTGTGTACTCACAAGCACACGTAGTCACATATACCTTGGCGCATTTGCACACGAGGCCCTTGCACACAAACCCACACACGTGCCTGCACACACACACACTGAAGCGTGGCCTCCGCTCTCCGGCTCGGACGTTTCTCATTAAATGCTCAGAGCTGTGTTTGCGGAGGGTCGAGGGGTTTCTTTCAGTGATCAGCCGAGAAGGTGAACCATGACTTACGTGACTTACTCTCGGAGGGCTAAATGGGGCTGCCTTTCAACCCAAATATTTGGCTGTCGCTATAGAAACCCAGGCCCTGGCTCCACACAGCAAGATGGAGAAGCTGCCGTCCTGCTGTTCTCTGCACGTCCCCTCTTCCTGCCTCTGCAGCCAAGTTGTGCCCCGCCTGGACTCTCGTCCTTAAAGGGGAGAGGCCGGGACGGTGAGGGAGAGGGCGCTCTCCTGCACGCAGGTGGCGGGAAGGGCTGCTCCTGCCCATCCCCCAGGGCTCAGCCATGATGACCACCCTCCCTGGCTGGCCGGCCTGTGCCCAAGGCACTTCTTCTTGCTGTGTTCGCTGGGATCAATTTGTTCCCAGTTACGGAAAATCAGCCTATGCTGTTTTAACATCCAAACGGTGGCTCCAAACGAGCTTTCCTGGTTACATCTGAAAATGTAATAAAATAATTCCTCGTGCTGACAGCCGCTGTGCAGGCCATTTGGAAAACATCAAAGGGTGAATGGTAAATGCTCCCTCCTATGCCCGGTGTGCAGAGCGGGCCCCACAGTGGATCCTCGCCTCCTGCAAAACTTGCTCTCAGCGTCGCCCACGCTGGAGGAGAGGAATTGATAATGTTGTCAAATGAGCCTCTGGAAATGAGCCTCTGTGACCGATCCAGAGGCAACAGCTGGCCTGCTGGGTCCCGGCTCTGTTCTCCTGGGGGGCCCACCGCCGAGGCCTCCAAGGTGAGGCTGGTGGTGCAGACTTCCTGCCCTGGAGCGCTGCGGGTATCTGAGCCGGGGAGCTGAAGGTGGCTACTTCCGGCTCTCCTGCCCAAGGTCATCTGGGGTGTGACTGTCTCTCCTGACTCTTGGTCCATGTGGGGCAGGAGGCTGCATACTTGCTGAGGTCATGGTTTTGCTCTGAGGATGAGCTGGGACAGACTGGAGACCAAACAGGCACATTTACTTTTCAATGCCAGCACCCCTCTGTCCCCCACCCTCCCCTCGGGGGCCCCCCGCTCGCTCTGCGTCTCCCCCCGTCTTGGTCACTGGACGTTGTTCCGTGGACCTGGGCTTCCCAGCTAGACCACAACACGACTAGGGGCCCAGGCATGAAGCCATCGTGCCCCCTCCCTCCTTGGGTCCCAGAGTAGGAGGCAAAACCCACACTGTTGGCTGTGCTTCAGACAGATCGTGGAGGAATAGGCAATCCCATGCCTCCATCAGAAGAGCTGTGGGGAGAGCAGGCATTATGGAGGCCAACACCAAGAAACGGTCCAGGGGCCTGTGGGGAGAAAAAGAAGACACAATGGAATAGAGCGTGCAGGGTTGTTAGAGAGCCTCCCTGGTGGCTCAGAGGGTAAAGAATCTGCCTGCAATTCAGGAGACCCAGGTCAATCTCTGGGTCTGGAAGATCCCCTGGAGAAGGGAATGGCAACCCACTCCAGTATTCTTGCCTGGAGGATCCCATAGACAGAGGAGCCTGGCAGGCTACAGTTCATGGGATGACAAAGAGTCAGACACAACTGAGCAATTAACACTTCGCTTCCCTTCGAGTTGTCTCAGAACTGCTCTAACTGAGCAGAGCAACGGTGTGTGTGCTGGGTCCCAGAAACAACCAACAGCCTGTTCTCACCCTTCTCCCCCATCTGCTTCCAGCTCTCAGGTGGGAAGCGATGCCTGGTGGACGGAGCCGGCCGGCCTGGCTGGTCCGTCCTGTGTGCTGATCCCGACTCATGTCTTAAATTCATGAGAGGGTCCCCCGCGTGATGAACTTCATGAACTGACCCTTCCTCTCTTCCCTCCTTACAGGGGGTGGGGAGTGCATGTTTCCTCTGAAAATGTGGGCAGATAAGAGTCGGTTTGGCCTTGGTTGTGGGGAAGCCCACCCTGCTCAGAGATTCCATTTAGAAATGTTTGAAAGATCTGAATTGCCCGTGGAATCCAGGCAGCCCTGGGCATCAGGATATTTCTGGGATCTGGACCAGCCTGTCACCAAGGGCGGTGGGACTTCCAAGCCTGTGCAGGGTGGAGAGAGGACGGGCTGGGTGCACCTGCTGCAGCTGGGGTGCTCCTGGGGGGACGGGCGGGGAAGGGGACCCTGTGTGTCCAAGGAGCAGAGCTGAGCCCATCCCCTACCCTCCCCCAAGGCAAACCCTGAGCTGTGTCTCCACCTGTGGGGTTTGGTTTTGATAACTGGGATCGCGCTTCTGTTGCTGGGTCTCCTCTCGAATCAGTCTCTTATTCACGTGTATATGTTTGTTTTCTCCAAGCCAAGGTGGGACGTTCCCTGGGCTTCTAGAATATTCTTTAATATCATCTACAGGCTTAAAGCAGCACACAAATACTCTCCTACCATTCTGAAGGTCAGAATTTTGAGATCAGTTTCATGGGGCTGAAGCCCAAGTGTGGGCCAGGCAACATTCCTTCCGGACGCTTCCAGGCAGAGTCCTTCCCATTGCCTTTTTCAGCTTGTAGAAGCTGCCTGCATTCCTTGGTGGGTGGCCCCACGTCACTCCATCCTGTGCTTTAGTCCTCACATCTCTCGCCCTGATCCTCTGGCCTCTTTTGCTTTGTGAGGACACTTGTGATTACACTGGGCCCACCCAGGTCATCCAGAATTAACCCTCATTGCAACATCGGCCACTTCACCACCTCTGCAAAGTTCTCTCCCTGCATCCCGTAAAGCAACAGGATTTCTGGGTAGGATGGTGACCCCTGGGTTGTCACTCTGCTCACCAAAAAGTCACAGAAAATAAGAAGGCAAAGCCAAGGGCAGGAGGGGAGAAGCCCCTTCCTGGGGCATCAGTGGCTGGAGGCGGTTAAAGGCCAGCATTTAGCCGTAGTGTGCCTGGCCTTTCCCTTCAGAGGTGCTTCCTCTAGCCCTGACCGGTTGATGCCTTTTGTTTTCCATTCAGAAGTTTGAACTCTCTTCCTCTCTCTCTCTCACACACACAGGCAAATGCTATTTCCTTCTTCCTCTTTTTTTCCTCTCTTTTTAATTTGGCATTTATTGAAGCTGATGGAGTGAACTGGATAAGCGTACCCCAGAGTCACTGCTGTGCCACTTAAAATATTGAACATCCATTTAGAAAAAAAATGTACAGAACATGCGGTCCCATCACAGCACGCGTGCCCCTGCCCCCCACACCCTGGGGTCTCGGCCAGAGAGCAAATTCCCCCAACTCCAGCCTCGGAGAGCCAGGCCTGTTTCTCTGCTGGAGAAATGTAAGTCCCAGAGAACAGGGCCATTAAGCAAAGTTAGTGACGGCAGAAACAGAGGGGAAGCGACAGCAGTCCGCGGGGCCCGGGTAGAGAGTCGCCCCAAAAGCCTCCTCGGAACAGAGGCCCGGGTGAGGCTGTGGGTGCGTCCGGGGTCGCAGCTCCCAGTACAGCAACTCTTGTAACAGTTCCTGACTTGTTTTCCATTAAAATCTTACGGTCTTTTACCTGTGTTGTGTAACTTTGTGAGGGCAGAGAAGGTTACACAAGCCTATTCCTTTTGCATTCGGAGATTCAGCATTTCAGGAGAAATGGGACTGTTTTCCAGTCATCAGTGTGATCCACTCCTGCCTGAGATTGTGCTTTTATGCCTCTATGATCCACGTGCTGTAATAAAGGGTAAAATCAGAACCTGCAGCTCGATGGAAATGCCTGGTGAATGCAGCTGTCTGGGGGCAAGACTGCCTTGGCATTTCAGGATTGACCTGGAGGTTACTACGTGCTCACAGCTTTGATGATGCTGGGGCAGGCATCTGATCGTGGAAGCCCAACTCTGGACTTGAATTTTGTGGTGCATGAAAACGGGCTTCTAGTGATTACCCCAGAATCTCCTCTTCTGGCCAGGCTGGGCGCGTTATCAAAGGCAAACGTCCAGAAGCTGGACGTTTGCTCAGGTTCCCAGCTCTAACTTACAAATGCAGACATGTACTGACGGATCCAGCCAACAAGAGCAGAACAATGTAGTCCGGTCTTGGAAGGATGGGGCTAGGGCTGGCCTGTGGGGGGAGAATCAGGCCAGTGGCTCTCATTTCACTGGATGAATTTTCCTGTTGCTGCAGCAGATGAAAGCAGCATGTTGATGGGGAGTCTCAGAAATCAGTTCTCAGGGATGGCTTCTAGAATGGTGCTTGGGACACCCAGGAGGATGGGGAGACAGCAGAGCCTGGCACTGGGAGCCTTCGCGTTCTGTCCAGGAAAACTCCGGGCTTGTGGACTTGGCCGGGCAGAGTATAGGAGGGAGAGACCTCACTGCATCGATAGAGACACTTGGGCCACTTCTTCTGACCCTCAACTTGGAGGGGTTTGACAATGACTTTGGTTCTTAAGGAGGTCAGGTCTCAGGATTCAGGCTCTCTGTGTGGACTTGTTATAGGATCATCAGGTTATCGGCTTCCCGGATGGCTCAGCAATAAAGAATCTGCCAGCAAAGCAGGGGACCTGGGTTTGATCCCAGGGTTAGGAAGATCCTCTGGAGAAAGGAATAGATAACCGCTCCAGTATTGTTGCCTGGAGAATCCCGTGGACATAGGAACCTGGTGGGCTACAGTCCATGGGGTCGCAAAGAGTAGAGCAGAGCTGAGCAATGAGCATTATCATTCGGTATCGGTCAGAACCCAGTAGTTCCTCATCATTCCATTGTCTAACAGGTGACTATATCTAGGGTCATCAGGACATTTTAGCAGATTTTCATCCTAATTAATAAATATAAATGCATGGTTTATTTATTCACAGGTCCCGGGGCATCCAAACTCCTTGTCTTCCCTGGTGACTTGTGTGATAGCGTCTACAGCAGGCAGAACCCACCCTAAGGAAGGGTCCCCCAGAGGCAGGAAAGAGCAATGGCAGATGGGGTCTCACCTGGGCTCTGCCCCACCTGCTGAGTCGAAGGGCAGGTGAGCGGAGGTGGGGCCACGCCTGCTCCTTCCTCTGTCAGGTGGCTCTGCGGGGGCCACGCACCTCAGGGTCTGCCCACGCCGTCTGGGGACGGTGTCTCCTCTCATCCAATTCCAGGCACCTGTTGGCTCCTAGCTGCTGTCTGTACTCAGAGCTTTGCCAAAGGATGTCTTTCAAGAGAAATCGTCCAATGTTTGCAAGGCAGACCTGCACTGCTTCTCTGTAGCAAACACACACGGTCTCATTTTGGATGGTATCTCTTCTCCTCCCTTTGATTTTTATAAATAGGGAAAAGTGAAGTCGCTCAGTCGTATTCAACTCTTTGCAACCCCATGGACTGTAGCCTACCAAGCTCCTCTGTCCATGGGATTTTCCAGGCAAGAGTACTGGAGTCGGTTGCCATTTCTTTCTCCAGGGGATCTTCCCGACCCAGGGATCGAACCCAGTTCTCCTGCCTTGTAAGCAGACGCTTTACCCTCTTGGCCACCAGGGAAGCCGTTAAATAGGGAAGGCTGTATATCCAAAGGGCTTCCTAGGTGGCGCCAGTGGTGAGTGGCATTGCTTTATTTTGATGGTAGATGTAATATGTCACTGGGCTTCCCAGATGACTCAGTGGTAAAGAATCTACCTGCCAATGCAGGAGAGGAAAGAGACGCAGGTTCGATCCCTGGGTCAGGAAGATGCCCTGGAGAAGAAAATGACAACCCACTCTAGTATTCTTGCCTGGGAAATTCCATGGACAGAGGAGCCTGGCGGGCTACAGTCCACAGGGTCACAAAGAGTTGGATGCAACTGAGCACACACTTAAGTAATATTTCACCACTGTAACATCTTCCAGTTTTCTGGGAGAAAACTTTGAGGAACTCGTGTTCAAGTCATTTTGCCTTCAAGATTTTTAACTTACCAGGTAGACTTTTAATTTTATTTTCTGTCTGAAAAGCAGCTTTGGAATGCAGCTAATACTTGAAGGACAATTCTTTAAAACTGTGAGCACCTATTCACCATGGAGCAAACAGGCTTTATTTCTTGCATGTTCCTCTGGGACGCTTGAAGGTATGAGATTGGACTTGGTATTTAATCCATGCCCAGACTTGGCCAGTCCTTGGAAAGGTGAAATGAACAAGAGAGACTATTCAGGGGGAATGAATCTTATACTATTTTAGCAAAAATATAAGGTGGGATTAGCAATTCTACTTGAGGGAGAACTTTAAGAGCACTGTTTATTTAGATAATCAGCTCAAATCCTTAAAAAACAATGAATAAGAAAAGGGTGCGATTTCCCACTCAGCCAGCTAATTAATAAATAAATACAGAAGAGAGGGCTGCTGAAGCTCATGCCCCCAAGAGAACGTCTGTAAAATAATAAGCTCTTTGAGGAGATGGAGAACTACATCAATGAAAGGGGCAGGGGGGTCTCTTCGTGTGTATGTGCGACACGTCAAAACTAGGAGGCTGAAACTGTGTGTTTGTAGCAAGAAATGAAAGCTAAATTTTGCAACCAGAGCTCAGAACTGTTGTTTATTTTTTTTTAACTTTGAGAATTAATTTTATTTTAAATTTTTCTTCTATTTTTTGATTTATTTTTAATTGGAGGATGATTGCTTTGCAATGTTATATTGGTTTCTGCCATACAGTTGGCTTTTAAAAATATGATGAATAAGGTGCGGGACGTAATTGAGGAGCCTGAAAACCAGAGGGCCCAGAGTGACTCACTGCCTGATGCTGTGTTCTCAGAGCATCTCTGGCTGCCCCCAGGGCCCCTTCATAGTTCATCTGCCTCTGGACCCTGCAAAGCTGTTGGGTCAGTATCCTTGGTGGTCGTTTATAGATGGGCATCCAAGATCAGAGCAGCCAAGAGACTTAGCTCAGGTCCCTGCCCCCAGGTGGGTCAGATCTTATTAGAGGTGGACCAAGTTCACTGTCAATTTCTCCTTGGCAATTAGTCAGAGTCAATCGCATGCAAAAGATATAAAGACTGAAATTAGACAATAGAAATTAATGAACTACTGCTACATGGTGTGTGTCTGAATCTCAAAAATGTTGTGTTGAGGGAAGGAGCTGGAAATAAGATACTAAACACAGTATAATTCCATGAAGCCTAAACTTAGGCAAATGGATCTGACTGTTGAGGTCAGAATAGTGGTTCCTTGAGGTGAGGTGAAGTCACTCAGTCGTGTCCGACTCTTTGCGACCCCGTGGACTGTAGCCTACCAGGCTCCTCCCTCCAGGGGATTCTCCAAGCACGAATACTGGAGTGGGTTGCCATTTCCTTCTCCAGGGATCTTCCCAACCCAGGGATCGAACCCAGTTCTCCCGCATTGGAGGCAGACGCTTTAACCTCTGAGCCACCAGGGACGCCCTGTGGTTCCTTGGGGTGTAGGTATTGGCTGAAAGGAATGGGAATTTTCTTGGAGTTCTAGAATGTTCTGTATCTCAATCGAGTTTATGGTGATACAAAAATCCATTGTGCTACCCTCAGGACTTGCTCGCTTTCTGTCAATTACATCCCAGCAACATAAAAATGACTGCATTCTGCTACTGGACTAATCAAAGCAAAGTAACGTCACAGAACCTAAACCGTCACGTCCCACATTTTTGCAAAATGTCCTCACATGAATTGGCACTGTGGTGGAGATTTTTTAAAAGTATGCTTTAACACAAACATAAAATAATGCGAGATTTTGAACTTTTAGTTTTGAGTTGCACATTCTAAGAAGGATACAGCTATATATTTTTTAATGGAGTCAGTGAAGTTTCACAGAGAATGGATATTCACTGTAAATAAATCATTCTTCGATTCCTTCAGTGAAATTAATTTCACATTCCTATTATTGCGTGCAATTTGATAACTGCTAGTGCTAGTCCAGCAAATATCATTTTGCTAATGAATACAATCATTAGCATTGTTTTCATTTTACAGTAAGCCATTATTATTACCTACTTTCATCTGAATGCATATAAAGTTGCAATAACTTGGTTCCTCTCCCTATGGAATCCAACCACCAAATCGGCTTCTGACATTCAACTCACCCAGCCCAGTAGGGCCATCCCCAGAGAGAAACATCTGGGCAAAGTTATTCAGAAAAGCTCTTTTATTCTTCCCAAGCTGATCCCTTAGCAGAAAACTTTGGAAGTGATACATCAACACCCCACTGCATTACAATGACTATTGGGTGATTTCTGAAGGTCTAACACACAGTTGATTCTTTCTGTGGGATTCCAGAAATAACCTTTACCCAGCTCCAGCAGCTTAGGGGAAAAAAGCTTTCATTTTGTTGGAAACCAACTCTAGCTAGTTGGCTACTTGCTCTTGGCTTTCGTTGTAGCAGTGGGGCTGCCCACTGCCCTGCGGCCCTGGCACTTTGTCGGGATCTGTGTTGAGATTTCCATCTCACTCACCGAACTTTCTGGAGTCATTGGAACCTGTGTGTCCACAGGCACCTTTAAGCAAAGCCGCACGCAGCTCAGATAGGATCCCCTTCAGGCCAGCAGGCACTGCCTAGACTTGCTTGATTCAGGCTTGTCATTTGATAGCGGTACCCTGGGATGAGCGCTACCGTGGGACACACAGGGACAGTTCCCCCAAAGCCAGCCAGAGAGTCAGCCTTTGGCTTTTTTCCTAATCCTGGCCTCTTTGTAGTATTCTCTGACTTCTCTGGGACCGCAGTCCTGGCTGGATCACAGTGGTTCCTCGTTAGCCCTCATGACACACGATTGAGCAGAACCAGGGTCTGGGTCACTCACCCAGCGACGCCTCCAAGACCAAGACCCTTGTTTGTAGCAAAGCGGCTGACTAACCTCGGGGTGGGCGCCTGCCTCAGAGATGCTCTACGGAACAAAGCAGGTGATTGCCTATAGGTCAGAACTGTCTTCATCAAAGCTGACTCGAAAGTTCATCCCGGGGATGGAGAGGCAGTGCTTTTGAAGGAAACGTGAATGGCTGTGGGAGCCAAACAGCCCACAGAAACATGAGTCAGGTCACCCAGAGCCCTCTGGAAAGGTTTCTGTCATCTGGGGGCTCCAGATCAGACAGCCTGTGATTTTCCCAGTCGTTGACACAGAAGAAAACTCATAAACCAAACCTGAAATGCGGGCTTTGCTTTTTGCCACTAATTGGTGGACTGATTAATTAGGCTTCCTGGGGAGGAGTGGCTCTGTGCTGACAGGGACCCTGGGGAGGAGACAGGAGGGAAGGGTGGACCGAAAAGCAACCCCAGGGGCAAGCGGGGGACACAAGATTTAATGCGACAGTAGCTGGGGCAGTTGGCATCTCCAGTGCCAGGTTTGGGTAAGACGCAGGCACTGACCCCAATCAGGGGGTGCCCAGAGGGTCTCAGAGTGGCTCCCATCACTAGAGGAAGCGTGGGTGGGAGCCTGGAGGCAGAGCCAATGGGGACCATCTCAAGGGCCTGCTTAACATGGAAGAAGCTTCCAAAAGGGGAGGAGATGGCAAAGAAGAGCACGGAAGGACCATAAGCCGGCGGGGCCAGCATCCACCAGCATCCGTCCGGCCTAAGCTCCCGGGACTTCGCTGTCCCAGGAGGAAGTTTCCCCAGCCTGGCCTCTGAAGACCCATTTTTCCCAATAGACAGGGAACAGCAGCAAGGGCAGGGGCTGTGGGTACGGAGCGGGCAGTAGGGACAGACAGGGCCACACCCCCAGGTGCCCCACGGATCCAAGTTCGCTTCCCAGGTGGTCAGAGCCGTGTCCTCCCTGCTCACAGGTGGCCGGTCTTGTTAACCAGATGCTCACTCACGCGCCCACCCAGACTGCCGAAATCTGCAGCACCACAGACACCAGAAACGTCTTTTCCGTATTGACTCACTCCCACGACTACAGCCCAGAACATAAGAGAAAAGGGAAAACAAAGAGCCCCCCTTTGGATATTGAGCAGACGAAGGATATTTTTAGTTTTAGCTTTCTAAATTCCGAGAATCAAAGAACTGGCTGATGGTGCTTCTGAGTGAGGGCGCACTGCTGGCAGCAAGCAGAGCTTGTAAGGGAGGCTGCAGATTACATTTGAGACCTCCAGGGTCATGTGCTGTTGAAAGGGACAGGCGACTCTGTCTAGTTTAACCCCCTCTGGCTGAGAACTTTGCAAACGCCAAATCCTCTCTGGAAGACATTGCATTTCCACTAACTCGAGGCCACAAGGCCTTGGTAATATTTTACAGAACTAAAATCCCTCACTCAGAGAAGGCAGAACTGCTGCTCAGTGTCTTAAAATGACATCAAAATACCTTTATGACCCAAGTCAGTCCATTGCCAATTTCCTGAAAACTCACGTAACCTCATTTATTGTGAGGACAGTCAATGATATCATGAACAATTATGTTATTCCACAGTCCTTAGGTGTAAACATCACAAAGAATCATTTAAAGAACAAATAGCAAATGAAGTAACATGCCAAATGCTGTTTGCTGTCACCAAGGTTTCTATATTCGAGGGCTGGCCTGCTCTAACATAACTTTGCAGAGGCAGAGAACTAGGGCAGGAACCTTTTGACGCTGCTCATCAAATTCAGAACCGACAGCCCAGTTGCTTTTCGTGTGTATGTTAGTCACTCAGTCGTGTTTGACTCTTTGCGACCCCATGGACTGTAGCCCACAGCTCCTCTGTCCATGGGATTTTCCAGGCAAGAATACTGAAGTGAGTTGCCATTCCCTTCTCCAGGGGATCGTCCCGACCCAGGGATGGAACTTGGGTCTCCTGCATTGCAGAAAGATTCTTCACCATCTGAGCCACCAACAAATGAGATCTCTTTTTTATAATTTTATAAATTTCTGGGCATTCCAGGGTCTCTACTCTCTCTTTCTCTCTGTCTCCCTCATCATCATTCTTTCTCTGGTTCATCTTTGCCATGAGCTTTTTTGTAGTTCTAGATATTTCTGAGCTTTGAGGAGTCTCCTCTCTCTCTGTCTCCCTCATCTTCACTTTCTCTGGTTCCTCTTTGCCATGAGCTTTTTTATGTTTCTAGGTATTTCTGGGCTTTGAGGAATCTCTCTCTCTACCTCACCCCACCCTTTCCCTGGTTCATCTTTGCCATGACCTTCCCTTTTGCTGGGTTGTGATTCCCAGACAAATACAGACAAAGGGCACAAAAGCAAAGCAACTTCAGGAATGAAAGCATCTTAAACTTTGCCTGACTCAGGAGACAACCCCGGGCCTACCTCACCAGCACCCGCGCCGTGGAACGGGGATAATATTTTAAAACATATTTTCAGATGTATTTTCATAACCTATAAATCCTGTTGTTCTCAGGCTCCTCGCCTATTGAAGCAGTGGTTTTCGAGCTCTGAGGGAAGGCCAGGCACACCAGCTAGGAAAACAAAGTCGTTTTTCAATCTTGACTGGCAAAGATTTGTGAGTCCCCAGCAAGTGATGGATCTGAAAGCCATGTATTGCTGGGGAGAGGGGAAGATTTGCTAAATTCCTGAACTTACCATCCATAGGGCCAGCATGCTGGGGGAGCTCACGGAGTTTTACTGTAGCTCTGTGGTGGGGTCATCTTGGAATGTGGAGTCCAGGGAATCACTACCACCTGGCAAGACAGGAAAATGCTGCCCTTCTGGGTTGGGACGTGCAGGAGGAGAAGGTCAGAGACCTTTGGTGTCCCTCGGCTTGTAGACACAGCACCCCAGTCTCTGCCTCTGTCTTCCGTGGTGTCTATTAGTAAACACTTGACATTGGATTTAAGACTCATGTAACTTAGGATGAGTTCAGTGTTACTATTTACATCTGCAAAGACCCTATTTTTAGAAAAGTCAACTTCTAAGATTCCTTGTGGACATGAACTTGGGGGTTCACTTTTCAGCCTAGAGCTCCGTCCAGGCGCATCCCTGCTCGTGGGTGTGTGCGCGCTCAGTCGTGTCTAACTCTTGGCACCCCATGGATGGTAGCCTGCCAGGCTCCTCTGTCCATAGGATTCTCCAGGCAAGAATACTGGAGCGGATTGCTGTTTCCCCTCCAGTGGATCTTCCCGACCCAGGGATCCAACCCATGTCTCCTATGTCTCCTGCATGGGAAGGCAGGTTCTTTACCACTACACCACCAGGGAAGCAGAGGGCCCAGAAGCAGAATCTACGTTTGCTCGTGGGGGCTTGGTCGTGGCTCCAAGGCAGTTCTGACTTAAGCAGTGAAAGTGGCCCCTCTGAGGTTAGGGGCTGTGCAGGGTGCAAAGTGTGATGTAGGGCCTCCAGCTCACCTCCACTCCTATAATGCCGAGGTCATGCCTTTCGCCCCCCTCTGCACATCCAGCTCTTCTGGCACCTACTGATGACGTCCTGTCCATCTCTGTGTTCTCCGGCTCCTGCTAACTCTGGGCGGGACCAGAGGGAATCTAGGAGAGTGTGCACATCCCTTGGAGACTCTGAGGTTTAGTCTGTGTTAAAGCAGAGCCACAATTTGGGCTACCAAATCCTTTTTCTTCTTTTTGAAAAAAAAATGACCCCCTCTGGGACTTCCTAGTCACTCAAAACGAAGCAACTGTGCTTGGCAGAGCTTCCCCTGTCGATTCCCTCAGCACAAATTCAAAACTAAATACAAGAGTGGAGCCCACATTCATCACAGTCACTTTGCCACTTCGTGCCACACCTGGCCCCTTGTCTTTACACCCCTGTGTCCAGGTAACATGGTTTCGTTGTGTCTGTGTCCTGCAAATTCATCATGGAACTGGGCACTCTTAAAAATTCCCATTATTTATAAACTTATTATTATTCCAGTTTACACAATTCACCATCTCTTCTGAAATTTCAGAAAATAATACATTTGCAAGTAGAAACAATGGGCAGGGTTCCTTCCCAGCAGGAAACTGAGGTGTCTGGAAGGGGCTTGCCAGCCAGTCCTCACTCCCAGACATGCCTCCGGAATCCTGCTTCCCCATCGTCCCAGACATAGCCCTGTAGTGACTGCGGGGACACTGGCTTCGCAGTGCTGAAAACAGAAGTCTGATTCTGTGGGGTCTAATTTGGAAAGATCCCTGGGTCAGGAAGATCTCCTGGACGAGGAAATGGCTACACATCCACTATTCTTGCCTGGGAAATCCCAAGGACAGAAGAGCCTGGTGGGCTACAGTTCTTGGCATTGCAAAGAGTCAGACATGAGTGAGCGATTAAACACCAAGATTGCCCGACAGCTCTTACCACTTCAAGGCAGTAACAGGCCACCTGCAGCCTGGCAGGAGGGTGCAACCCTCCCTGGCCAGAGAGTGCCCTGCAAGGTTACAGGGATCAGCTTTCCAGGTAGGCCTGGCATAGAAGGGACAGGAGACCTCCCACACAGCAGATGGAAGTCTTCCCGGTGGCTTCACCTGGCCAAGTGATACAGGCGGCCCTTGGGGAGAGGTGAGTGGCAGCTCTAGGGAAACTGGGGAAGCCTGACGGCCTCAGCGGGGCCTGGGTGGGAGGAAATGGGGGCACCGGGCCCCACAGCTGAGCCTGAGCCAACACATGGGTCCCGTAGGCGTGCTCTGGCTGATGGAAACTCTCTGCCCCTTCACAATCCTGAGCCCTCGAAAATTCTGATTACCCTTGATGCTTCTTCCAGGCCTCGCACACAAACCTGATAACGTTATTCCAACACTGAGCTCAGATGAGCACCATGGCAGACCTCAGGGACAGAAGGTTGAAGCTTTGGCCTGGTTTCCACCATCAGCGTTTCCCTTCTGCCTGCCATGCCCCAGCCTTCTGTACGGGCGTCATGTCCTGTGAAACGCACGGAATGTGCCATGCTCTGTGCTCAGCACTAGTTCTTAGGCTGTGGACCCAGCACACATTCCAGCTTTTTTTCCCATGGGAAATATGACTCTGGGGAACCATTGCTGCCTAAAATCCCAAGTCTGGGGACTCCCCTGGTGGTCCAGAGGCTAAGACTCTGTGTCCCCAGTGCAGCGGGTCTGGGTTTGACCCCCCGGTCAGGGAGGAAGATCCCACATCCTGCAACTGAAGACTTTACAAGCGAAAACTCCAAGATTCCTCATGCTTCAACTAAAGATCACACATGCTGAAACTAAGAAGCGGCACAGCCAAACAAATAGATAAAATAATAAAATAAAATCCCCAAGACATGGCATCAGGGGCCCTTGTGTTGGGGCACCACGTCTCACACTCTCCAACCAGCATGGTTACCAGGGCTTTACTCCCATGTCGGCCACTGGGCAGCTTGTGCGCTTCTAGAGATGGAGACCAGTGGCATCTTGACACGTGTGGTCCTACAGCAAATAGTAGGAAACAAAATGATCATGCGTCCAGGAGGGAAGACTCCCATTTTTGTTTTCATTTACAATGTTTACTGCACTTTTTAAAAATCATAAATCCCATACCATACATTTCTACAGCACAACTGGCATCAGATTTAAAGACTGCCCTAGGAATCCACCTGGCTTCCCAGGTGGTAAAGAACCCACCTGCCAATGCAGGGGACATAAGAGACTTAGGCTGGATCCCTGGGCTGGGAAGATTCCCTAGAAGAGGGCATGGCAACCCACTCCAGTATTCTTGCCTGGAAAATTCCATGACAGAGGAGCCTGGAGGGCTACAATCCATAGGGTCTCAGAGAGTCAGACATGACTGAAGAGACTTAGCGTGCATGCAGCACGGGAATTGACTTACACCTCTCCTTTTGGAAAAGCTGAGCAGTGTGGTGTGAAGTAAAGTGGAATGAGCTGTTAAAATCCTTACCGGTCATCACCTGTTTCCAAGGATGGGTGTTCATGATACTGGAGACTGAGGGAAATCAAGAGAATTCTCTCCTTGATCTGTTTCTGATTCATTAATAAACGTTCTATGCTATTTGGGATGAAAGAGCTATTTATGGATGATTTTGGGTTTTGTTGATCTTGTTAATTCTATGAGAGGTGAAAAATAATCTAGAAGTGAGTTGACCAGGGATAAGCATCCTTAAGGAGAAGGCAACAGCAATCCACTCCAGTGTTCTTGCCTGGAAAATCCCATGGGCGGAGGAGCCTGGTAGGCTGCAGTCCATGGGGTCGTGAAGAGTCGGACACGACTGAGTGACTTCACTTTCACTTTTCACTTTCCTGCATTGGAGAAGGAAATGGCAACCCACTCCAGTGTTCTTGCCTGGAGAATCCCAGGCACGGGGGAACCTGGTGGGCTGCCGTCTATGGGGTTGCACAGAGTCGGACACGACTGAAGCGACTTAGCAGCAGCAAGCATCCTTGAACGAAGATGGTTGGAAATCTATGAAATTTTACAACAAAAATAATAACAATAGCAACCAAATAACCTGGAGAGAAACTTCTCTCTAATATAACTTTTTTACCAGAAAGGCAGAATTTACGCCCAAACTGAGTGATAACCACAACCAAGGGAACATTCTCTGCCCACAGTAGGGTGAGTCCCAAGTTGGCAAACCTGACTCCAGGGGCAGGGTAGTTACTGAACGTACAGCGAGAGCTTGAAGATCAAAGGCTTTGACCTGGGTAGTCCAGTCATGGCTCCTGCCTCAGCTCTGTCTACTAACTGAATGCCCATGATTGACAGAACCGGGGTGGAAGGCCTGGACTTGATGGTCCATAAGGGGTGAACTGAAACAATACCTGGGTGAACAGAAAGGGTGGCAAGGAGTATTGGCCCATGGCATATGGGTAAGAACAAAACCAAAGAAAACTCTATTCCTCAAAGGAGAATACACGGCCAAAATAACACAAAACTACTATAAAGATTCTGCAATGATAAAGAAAACAAGCATATAATATAAATAAAGGACACAGTTTGACTTAGTATAGTTCAATAAATTGAAGAAAATTTTAGATATTTACAGCTTCACATTCTTGGGGATATTAATGAAACATTGGTTTTCATGAACAGAGATGAAAATCAGATAAGACAAGAGAAGGTAACCGGCAGCTACTTAATCCAATAAGAAAACTTAAGAGAAACTAAATATCATGGCATAAATGGGCTCAGCTGGTAAAGAATCCATCTGTAATGCAGGAGACCTGGGTTTGATCCCTGGGTTGGGAAGATCCCCAGGACAAGGGAAAGGTTACCCACTCCAGCATTCTGGCCTGGAGAATTCCATGGGCTGTATAGTCCATAGGGTTGCAAAGAGTTGGACGTGACTGAACACCTTTCACTATCACACTATAAACGGGAAGCTTAATATAAGCATCAGTGAACAGAATCAGCAATGCAGAAAGTCAAATTAATAAAGCAAAAACATGCTAAGAAGTGTCATGTCATTGCAGAAAGAGGACCGAGAGATGGTGTTGATTTAGATGAAGTATGAATATGGAAGACAGCAAAGACGCAGATCATGAATAATTGGTATATCTGACCAGGAGAGCAAACTGAAGGTGTTGCTTAAAGATGCTCCTTTGGGTGTAATGGGAGAAATTGGAAAAAGCAATTGGCTCAGAGACACCCACACGTTAACAAACTTGAAGTATAAGAAAAATATTAAACACCTAAAAAAAATAAGGTCACCTACAAAAGAGACAACAGGAAAAAATTGCCCCCAAGTAAAGCACAAAAGGAATGGGCTGGCCTAAAGACTCTCTTTCTAATCAGATGCCAGTGGACGATGGATGGACTTATTTGGTGTTTCCAGAAAGGCCGAAAGACTCTCTTTCTAATCAGACGCCAGTGAACGATGGATGGACTTATTTGGTGTTTCCAGAAAGAATGGCCCCAAATGTTACACTCACTCATAGAGTTGTTTATGCATGCCAAAAGAGAGAAACACTTAAATATGTATGAGCTCATGAGGTAGATTAATTAATTATTGATTCAATAAACATTTACTGAGTCAATAATACTGAAAATATGACCAGAAGAGGTAATCTTATTCAATGAAAAAGATTCATTATTCAGTATGAACAACTGAGTCTTTAAAAATACAAAATCAAACGTAACTCCCTCTTATTACGAGGCTTATAATCCAAATTTAAATACCGTGGTTCTTGAAAGGAAGCCACGTAACAAACATGCACGATGGTGTAACTGCAAAGGCAGGACCCAGAGACCCCGGGGTTTCTCCACGCACTTGACTCGAGGGGCGGTGAACAGGCGAGGCAGTGCCACGGGGCACCCCTCCCCTGCAGAGCTGGAGATGCTTCACTGATGACCTCATCACACTGAGAAACGCAGGTTTTAGCAAGTTATTTCAGTTGTAAAAGTCATCACTACTAAAATCAAAGGCGTGACATGTCTCACACATATCCAGGGGGAACAAAGCAAAGTCCTAGAGCTTCTAACAGCAGTGACGACAATAACGAAGCAAAATCAGGGAGCATGAGAAAAACTGCTTTCAAAAGGCGAGAGGAAAATACTGCCAGACTGGAAGACAACAACAGCTGGGCGAATATGAAAACATTCTCACGCAAGTTTACTTGTGGTCTTAGTTTTGAATCCTCCTGAGTCCCGCAGATAGCAGGTAAACATGAGCAAAAAGATACACAGTCAAACTGAACTCAAAACTACAAGCATTAACAATCGTTCTGCAAAAAAAAGAGAATGAAACCTGACAGTTAATAAAGATATGTACCAATAAATACATGCATCAAGCTCTTTGATGAGAAATCTTTGCCATGGAACACTTGCAAAAATGATCTTAATCATTGCCCAAAGCAGAAAAGCTTTAATCATGTTTCTCTGCCCACAATAAAAAGTACCAACTAGAAAAAAATTTTTTTTTAAGAATGTCTCTAAAACATTCCATTGGTCAGCACAGTTGTGGACTAGATAAAACATGACTGCAGTAAGGATGCCAGTGCCAAAAAGCTACCAGATATGCCCAAACTACAGTCAGAGGACAAATTGTGCCTTCTTTTCAGTTAGTACTAGACAACCAGTAATTAAGAATTAATTAATTAGGACTAAAAATTCAAGAAATTATCTGAATAAAGTAGTAGGATATAATTAATAATGATAAAAGGAGACAATAAGGAATTAGAAAAATAGAGAAATCAAGGAACTGGAAGATAGCAACAAAATTGAGATATATTGCAGCCAAATCTTTAAAAGAAAAACCTGTATGTGCATATATACACACACACACACACATACCTGAAGCTAGCACAATTTGGTAAATCAACTATACTTACATTAAAAATATGGAAGAGATGAGGTAGATATTATCAAAAATATAAAGGACAGTGAAAAAATATGAGAGAAAGCTTTGTGTATATCTATTCTAATTATCCAAAAATATACTAAAGCAAATTGTTAGCACATGAGTAGAGAAAAATGTATTTGATGTGGGATACTTTAATTACGCTGAGAAAGCATTCTGCAACATGTGAATTTTCTGGGCTCACCTAGTACATTATATTACTATACTCGTGGATAATATACATGTATACTACCCCCGCACACACACACACACACACACACACTGATGCTGGGAAAGACGGAGGGCAGGAGGAGAAAGTGGTGACAGAGGATAAGATGGTTGGATGGCTTCACTGACTCAGTGGGCATGAATTTGAGCAAACTCTGGGAGATGGTGAAAGACAAGGAAAGCCTGGCATGCTGCAGTCCATGAGATCACCAAGAGTTGGACACAACTTAGCAACTAAATCATAACAACACTACCCGCCTCAAAAAACAAAAACAAAAACACACGCATACACTCAAACTAACGGACAACCTCACGCTTAATTGTGAGAAGTCTCAGGTGTCCCGTTGAAACCAGGAGTCTTGGATTGGCACATGCCATCTTTACAGTTTTGTAGCATTGCCCTGGAACTCTTCATTCATGCATTTAGACAGGTTTTGCAATTTTAAAAATCAGTCCAGAATATAAGGAACCCCTCAACTACTGTTTAATTTTAGCCTTGTTAATTTTTTTTCACTGCTGTCTCTTTCTGAGACGAGAAGAGTGCTCCATCCTCCGCCTGCAGCCTGATTGATGCCCGCTTCCAGGGGCCACAGGGACCTTCCTGGCTCGTCCCGGGCGTTCTTCCATGTTCAGAATACGGGCTGACACAGGGCTCCCTGACCTCCCTCAGGAGCTGGGACGGCCTTGGAATGTCTCCCAGGTTCCCAGGCTCTATTCCCATGCTTAGAACTTCCTCTGGCCTCCTCCACCCAGAACCTTATCACTGCTTTTCTCTATCTGACTCCTTGGTGGCTATGCTTGCCTGGAGCAGAGCTACAAATGCCAATTCTTTCATCAGTGTGTGCTAGGGGTTGTTTGAAAGCCAGAAATGGATCACTGGCTTTGTCCTGGGACACAGGACGGTAAAATCAGGCATTACTATTTGGGGAAAAAACAGTGCCATTAGGAGAAAAAAAAAAGCACTCTGCAGTGCATTCTCACATTTAAGTAGGGCTACCTTTTCAGACTAGTACAGCACCCAAGAATATCTTCTTGACACTGGGGCTCCAAAGCTAATTTCAACTGTGAAAACCCCGAGAGTGGCAGAGGGAGTTGGAAACCCACCTTTGTTTATTGTTTCTGGATGGTCTGTGTGCATGACTGTATTTGCAGTCGCTCAGTTGTGTTTGACTCTTTGCAACTCCATGGATTGTAGCCCGCCAGGCTCCTCTGTCCATAGGATTTTTCAGGCGAGAATACTGGCGTGGGTTGCCATTTCCTCCTCCAGGGGATCTTCCTGACCCAAGGACTGAACCTACGTCCCCTGCATCTCCTAGATTGGCAGGCAGATTCTTTACTGCTGAGCCACCTGGGAAGCCTTCTAGATCGTCTGCTGCTGCTGCTGCTAAGTCGCTTCAGTCGTGTCCGACTCTGTGCAACTAGTGAGAGACAAATACAACAGGAGCAGATATGTTGTAAAGCAAACAATACCAGGTTTTCATACTCAATTAACTTGTTTTTATTGAGAATTTGCAGAAGGTACAGCATTGTGCTAAATCCAGTGCAGAAATTGATGGGAAATGCTACACGATCCCTTCCTTCTAAATGTTTACAGTCTAGTGGAGGAAATAAAGCCTCTTACTTGCCATGTAGTTTCGACTGCTCTCCTATGCATAGACATCAAAAGAGAGGTGCACACAGCAAGTATTGGAGGAGGTGAGATGTGGAAAAGATCCTGATGCTGGGGAAGACTGAGTGCAGGAGGCGAATGGGGTGACAGAGGATGAGACGGTTGGATGGCATCACCGACTCAATGGACATGAGTGTGAGCAAACTCCTGGAGAGAGTTTAAAGGACAGGGGAGCCTGGCAATCCGCAGTCCATGGGGTTGCAAAGAGTGGGACCTGACTTAGCAACTGAACAACAACAACAAGAAGAGGTGGAGCCCTTCCTGGGAGAGATGCTATTCCATGTGGACTGGCAGAGAGAGAAAGATGCAAAGAGGTGCACGTGAGGATGAAAAGTGTTTCGGGCAAGTACAGCATGAGAAAAGAGAGCAGAGATGGAAGATATACTTGGAGGTCCAGAGTGACCACTATCTGGAGAAGATCCCTCAAACCAGAAAAGATGAATGCAGAGAGGCAGTGGTGGGCTTGTTGGTGGACCGATGTGAAGACTGAGCTCAGGAGGGCACGGGTGGAAGGTCAGCCTGGGTGTGTGCTGGACAGAGGTTGCTATTGAGGGAGACATTACCTGGTTCAGGGAGAAGTGAACTGCAGACAGGAGCCTGGTGGGCCACAGGGAGTGGATATGTGTCATCTGGGGAAAGAAATGCAGGTGCTATAAACAATCAGAAGAGGTAACTGTGCTCGGTGACTGGCTCAGAAAAGAGGTAGGGCTGGGAGGAGGAGGATGAAGGAGGAGGAGGGAGGGTGATGGAGTGGCCTTCAAATAGGAAAACCCAGAACTCAGTCCGAGAAAGGATGCGCGTCTGCCAGGCTGCACGGCAGTGAGCCTCGGCGGGACAGGAGATGAGGATGACACAAACGCAGAACCAACCAGCAAACAGACCAAGGCAGCTTGACTTTCGCGCTACAGGAGCTCGTGTGAGGACCCTTTCATCCTGTTGGCAGTGACTGAAACATGAGCAGTTTCATTTCCTGGGAAGATGCACAAGGGCCCCTGGAGCCTAGCGGCTGAACAGCGACACATGCTGCAAGGATTTCTGGGAGAATGATGTTCCCTCCACTTCCTGATGGGGTGGAACTCAATGGGCCTTTAGACTCAGAAAGACACCTGTCTGAGCTTCTCATGGCACTGCACAAACGGTGACGTGAATCAGAGAAGCCCTGAACAGTGGCCAGTAAATGATTCCATAGCCACAACTGTGATCTCCAGGAAACGGGAATACTTTGCAGAAAACCAGGTAAACCTTGCCCAGACGGACTGTACAGAATCTGGCCGCTGGAGTCCAGCTGATCTAGTACGTACATGTAACATGATTTTTATCCACATTTCCCTCTTCTTCAAGTCTCAGAATGCAGAATGTGACTTCAGTTGTTTCTGTCTACATTTTTAGTAGCTCATTTTAAATTGGTAATGTTCATGTCTCTATTTTTAGCGGATAAATGGGGCTGTGCTGTGGGCTCAGTTGCTTCAGTCATGTCCGACTCTTTGCGACCCGATGGACTGCAGCCCGCCAGGCTCCTCTGTCCGTGAGATTTTTCAGGCAAGAATACTGGAGTGGGTTGCCATTTCCTCCTCCAGGGGATCTTAACCCAGGGATCGAATCCACATCTCTTACGTCTCCTGCGTTGGCATGCAGGTTCTTTTACTTTTTTGATAATAGTCATTCTGTGTGAAGGGCTTCCCTGGTGGCTGAGATGGTAAAGAATCTGTCAGCAACGCAGGAGACTCAAGTTCGATCCCTGAAGGAAATGACAACCCACTCCAGTATTCTTGCCTGGAGGATCCCATGGACAGAGGAGCCTGTCACTTTCATTCTATGTGAAAGGTGTGAAGTGGGGTCCACTGCAGTTTCTTTCCTCTGAAAGTGGTAGTTCTTATTTTATGATAATACCCACTGGCTTTATTATTTTTAAATTAAGTTTTAATTGGAGTCAAGTTGATGCACAATGTTGTATCTTTAAAAAAAAATCTTTTATTGAAGTATAGTTGATTTACATTATTTTTAAAATAAGTTTTAATTGGAGTAAAGTTGATTCACAATGTTGTATCTTTTTTTTAAAAAAAAAAAAACCTTTTATTGAAGCATGGTTGATTTACGATGGGAAGCTACACCCCCAAATCCTGATCTGGACTTTGTCCAGTATGAGACGGGAGGTGATGACATGTTCGCTACTACCTGTGGGAGGCAGAAGGGCGAGGCATGGGTCTTCCTGAAGAAGATGCCTTTGAGCAGGTGAGGCCCAGCAATGAGGCTAAGAGCGGGTCTGTTATCTCCGTTGCCGTTGCCGTAGAATAAACAGTACCTCTGGCTTATGGCTCTTCCCCCACACCCTCCCCCATCCCCCGCAAACTTCTCCCCAGTTCTGGCTGGGTGGGCATGAGTCTTTACAGGATGGTTGGCTCCTGGGACCCCGGATGCTGTGAGATGGCCCATGTCCTGGGGTCACATGACCCTCCCTCCACAACTCCCACGGAATGCCACTGCAGAGCGGTCCCCTCCTTGCGCCGAGTGTGGTCCAGGTACCAGCAGCCATGGCCCACGTCTGAGCAGGACAAGGGCTTGGCACCAGCCTGAGAGGTCATGGATGATTTGTTTTCCTTCAGTGATATCAGCTCAGCTTCATCCCCACTTGTCTGCGTGGCCTGGGGTGGGGTTGGGGGAAGGACATTTAGGGACATCCTGGAATTAATCAAAGTGTTGACATTTAACTGTGAAGTGTTGACATTTAATGTAGAATAACTTAAACATCAATGTAATTGAGGACTCACTGCCACTGAGCTTTGGAACTTATAAAGCGCCTCTCTGGACATGAAAATATCTATTTAGCCAAAGGGACAATATATTTTTACCTGTCTTGGGTCCACACAAGACCTCCAAGGCCCGTCTTTTTATTCATCAGGGTGTGTTGTCAGGCGGCAGAAGGCACACTCTTAGACCCTCCTTTGTGAGCTCAGAGCCACAGCTGAGCTGAAGGCACCATGCTCCTCCCCTGTTATTTCCAAGGAGGAAGCAAATGTGCTGGTCCTCAGCCTGTGCTCAGAGCTGCTGCCCCCCAACCCCGCACGGGGCCCCCAGCACAGCATTTAGTCCTCATCTGGGTAGGATCTCAGTATATGGCATCACCCTTCACACTGATTCATCCAGGAGAAAAATGAAGCCCTAATTTTTTAAGCCGAGGAGTCCATGTGTTTATGCATTCAGCACCTTCAGACAGCAGGAAATAATTAGCGGTTTGGGAACACGTTAACAAAAACCGAGAGCTTTTTCAACTTTCGGACTCATAATATATGTACCTGCAGAGTAACGAGCCCTCCAGAAGGAACAATGCGCTTTTGTGATCAGGAGCTTACCCTGCACCCACCTCCTAACCCCCTGGGGTGACCACAGCCTGGACTTCCTGCCTCTCCAGGGCCTCCCCGGGACAGCCCGTTTCATTTAAAGTGCCCAGGACAAACGCACAGCGAGGTGTATTTCTCCCCGCGCAGCAGCTGCGAGGGATTCCCATAAAACACCACTTTATTTAATTCGAAGTGATTTTCTGGCAGGCTTTCTTTCTAATTTGGAACCAAATATTTAAACCACCCTTGCTTGCCGGTCCTAAAATACAAGCTGGTATAAGAATTTTCAGGTGATGACAAGGGCAGAGTGGGTTTGCAAAAAAGACAAGAAGTTTAGTTCTGGGTTGCAGCCAGTCGATGGGTCACTTCCAGTTTATTTATCAATTATGTGTTTGTCCCGAGGTCAACGAGGGCCGCGGTGACACTGATTTTTACATGGCATTCGTGTTCTTTCGTTCCTCGCCTTCAGTTTGGGAGGAATCAAACATCCCCCTGTTAAAAGTCCTTCCTTTGGCCCAGTGAATTTATGAGAATAAGAGGGAAAATGTACAGGATAATTTTCATCTCTGCAAAAACAGCCCCTGTAGCTTCTCTGTTGAACTCGACATTGTGGCCTCGGGGACTGGAAAGGGGGGAGGGGCGTGCTCGCTGCGTTACTCGTCTCCTGGGATAGGAGTTTCAGGAGGCCGTGATGAAAAGGTTTTGTTTGGAAGAAGTCAAATGAAAATACTCTGGATGGGCTTGATAGATGAGCAAATATTTTGCAGGACATTCATCTGTTTACTTTGCATTAACCGCAGAGCGCCTGTAGGGGGAGTTTTCTTATTACTCTTTTTGAGTCACTAAAATACAGAAAATCATGTCAGGATCTTCTCTGTCTCCTGACTAATGGTGGTTTTGCTCTGCTTTGCACTGAGGTTCACATACTTTTGCTCTGACAAGTCAAAAGTCTGCCTCCCAGTCGAAAAGCTGGCCTCAGTGCATCTGAGACTGTGGAGAATGACAAAATAATAACAACCACAACAGTAATATTTGCGGGCATCAGAGGGTCTCAAGAAACACAGGAGCTAAATGAAGAGTGTTCTGAAAGGTGGTTTTGGACTTGACCCCGGTCAGGACTGGCGTGGGAGCGAGTGCCTGTTTTTCCTTTGCTCCCCTGTCTCTCTCGCCCTGCCCCAGCCTCCCCAGTCCCAGCCCTGGGGCCCAGGCATCCCCACTGGGGTGCTCCAGTCCAGCTGCGGGTCCCAGGGAGGCTGAGGCCAAGAGGAAAGAATGCCAACGTGAGGGGTGGGCTCTGCGAGGTCCCACACCCTGCGACCCCTCCCCCATGTGGCCTGGAGGAAGGGAGCGGGTGGGAAAGGAGAACAAAGGGTCAGCCTCTGGGCCCCTTGTTTCCACACAGTGAGTTATGACCGGTGACCTCACGGCCGTCTCCACTTTCAGGGGCCAGAGGAGTTTTTCTGTCTGATATGAGACTGAAAGGCCGAGAAAGGTGGGTTGCAAGGTCAATCTGTTCAAGTGGAAGTTTAAGGAGAGGAGGTGAAATCTGCTGTTAAACAAGTTGCCTGTGACAGAGCAGAATAGTGCCAGGGCCTTGAGACTCTGCTTACAGGAGGGGTCATCCTCCCGGCAGAAATGGCAGCGGCCAGCAGAAGGAGTGGGGGGCACTCGGAGTCTTTTCCTGACCTCCAGTGTGCCAGCTGCCAGCACAGCTCTTCAGGACCCGGGGAGGCGTCTGGAGGAATCTCACCTGAGTGACGGTGCCAGAAAGGAGCCCAGAGCTGTTAAGGCTTGCTCCAAGGCCAGAGTAAGTGCGCCACTGTGCCAGGGCAAATCCACGGGCAAGCTCACGGTCAACAGCAGAGAACACCTCTGGTGTTCTGGTGGGAGGGGCTGCGAAGTCACGTGACAAAGGCTACGGTCCAGGGAAGGTAAAGGAACCAGGCCACTGATGTCATCCATCACATACGTGTAGGCAAGAACGTGGGGAAAGGCCATACTCATATGCTCTGTTGGTGAGAATGCAAACTGAAAATAGGGTTTTGGAGGCAATTTGGCAATATCTATCCAAATTTTAAAGTGTATATCCATTGTGAAGAATTTATCCTATAGATATATTTCCCAAGACACCAAGAGATGTGTGATAGTAAGTTAACTGTAGGATGGTCTGTAGAAAGAGGGAAAAAAAAATCAAGAAGCAACCTGAAATTGATAAGGAGCTTTTAAAATAAAAATGTGATCTAGAACATGAGTGAAAGTTGGAAAAAATGAGATAGCTCTTCAGTGACACTGTGGAGTAACTTTTATGATATTTTATTAAGTGAAAACTACCTAAAGAACAGTGTGTTCAATATCACCTTCTTTGTATCAGAATAAAGGATATACTCCTAAGTACAAAATAAACTGTTGACCATGGTTGCTTCTGAAAAATGAGACTCAAGATGGAGAGTGGATTATGTTTTTATTTTATACATTTCTATGCTTCCTGATGTTTTAAATCACATGCATGTAATACTTTTCCAATTAAACATTAATTTTGAAATGATTCTATATTTATTTTCGGGCCTCAGAAATACAGAAGACATTTCTTGGAATCTTGGGATTTTTAATTTAGAAATTCCCACCATAGGCTGTCATGACTCTGTGACTTGGGGAGCTAGATTCAGTCTGTCTACAATGAGAAGAATTACTTGATGATTATTAGTAAGGAAAGAAGTGGCCCCAAACTCTCTAAGCCCTTTATTCGCAAGTGTTCCATTGATTTAGTTAGCAGGTATAGAATCTTCTCTCAAGCTATGGAAATGAGAATACATTAAAAAGAAGAAACAGAGGATCAAGCAGTTCCTAATTTCAGTTTTTCTTGTGATTTCTGATTGTGCATCTTTATTACACACACACACAGGGGGTCCCTGCACACCAAACCGCAGTACAAAAGACGACTGCTCACTGCCCCGCTTCCTTAGTCCCGTCTCCTTCTCAGCCACATCAGACACGGGCCCTCACATGAGCTCACTGAAATGGCTATGTCATGATCAACTTGCCCAAATCAGTGGCAATATTTTCCTTCTAATTTGACCAGTCTGCAGCAGGCAATGTGGTTATCACTAATTTTCCTTGGAACGTTTTCTGTTTGTTCTCTGGACACCAACTCTTTGTTTTTCTTCTACTTTGTTAGTTTCTCATTCTTACTCTCCTTGCTGACTGTGGTTGACCAAACTGCCATCTGATCATTGTTCCTCTTATCCATCTGAATATTGTTCCTCTTCTCCAGACTTAGTATTGTCAAAACATAGTCTAGATTTCTTCAATCTACTTTCCACGCCTCAAATTTTCCCTTTTCCAGTGAATGATAACACCACCCAATTTCTCAGGTCAAAATCCCAGAAAACAGCCTTGATTTCTTGCTCTTCTTAACATCCGTGGATACTCTTGAGCATTCGTATTTGATTTACTTTCAGAACACGTCTCACTTCCAGTGGCAGCTCAGTTTCTACTGTGATATTCTTACTCTGGTCTCCTGTTAACTGCATCAGTGTCCCAACTGTCCTGCCAGCTCCAGCCTTTGCCTCATCCTCCCTGCTAAAACCAGGGACTATGTACATAATCGTGGTGTGCATGTGTGTATATATACAGCCATGTACATAACGACTTCACGACTTGGCTAAGATGGAGTAAGCTCACTCCACCCATTCCTCAAACTGATTACAAGGAAAAAACTCTATAAAGAGTGAATAAAGCAGCTATCTGAGGAATCTAAATTTTTCAAATAGGCAGAATCAAGAGGAAAATCAATGCCTTGAACTTGAAATGACTAAGAAGATAATGAGGTCTCTGATTTGTTGTTTTGATTATTCTCAACTATATATTATCTACAAAAAATCTATCTATAATTCTGTAGATAAGTTAAAAATCAACTGATGGAAAAAGATATACCAGGCAAATACAGATCAAAAAAAAGCTGGAGTGGTTTCATTACTGTCACACAAAATAGATTCTGGAAGAAGGAACATTGCAGTAAATTAGAAAGGAACATTGTTTAATTATAAAAGGATCAGTTCCCAAGTGAGATGTAATAACCCTAAAAGTGCATATACCTAACTTGAAGCAAAACTGATATAAATTGAAAGATAAATAGAGAAATCTAAAATTAATAATGAGAGAAGTTAACTCTCTTTCTTTTTTTTTTTTTATAAATGTATTTATTTATTTATTTTTAATTTTTACTTTACAATTCTGTATTGGTTTTGGCATAGATTGACAAATCAGTGAGGATAGAAAAGATTTGCCCAGCATTGTCAATCAACTTGACCCAAATTAAAATTTATAACACAGTCCATCCAGCTGCAGCAGCAAATACATTCTTTTCAAGGGCATATGAAACAGTCTCCAAGGAAAATCATATTTTGGTCATGAAACAATTGATATCAAAAGTGAAAGAATTGAAATCATACCAAATATGTTCTCTGACCACAGTGGAATCATACTGGAAATCAATAACAGGAAAATATTTGGAAAATGTTCAAATATTTGGAAATTAGACAACACATTGCTCAAATTCCATGGTCAAAGAAATCTCAAGGATAATTTGAAAATACTTTGAACTGAATGAAAGTAACTGTATCAGAACTTGTGGGATGCAGCTAAAGCAGTGCTTAGAGGAATGTATATACCAGTAAGTAATTATATTAGAGAATAAGAAAGGTCTCAAATAAGTAATTCAATTTTCTACCTTAAAAATTTGAAAAGAACAAACTAAGCCCAAAGCAAGCAGGAGGAAAGAAATAATTAAAACACAAAGCAGGTGGAGCATTTGCTAAAGCTGACCTCTTGTACAACCATAATTCCAGCCTCAGAAAATTTCAAGGAATTTTAATCAGATGGTATTCTGTAAACCTATTTTAATTGCACTAGAATCTGAAAACAAATAAACACCTAGAAAACTCTTTATATTTGGAATATTTTTAGTCACTTCAAAACAGTTCATGATCAAAGAAAAATTTAAAAGGAAATTAGAAAGCGTTTAGAACAAAATATAACAAATATACTACTTATATAAAACTTATGATATACATCAAGAGATATTTAAATCCTTTGATGCATATATTAGTTGATGCATATATTAAAAATAATGAAAGACAAAATTAATGAGCTACATATTTAAAATCATAGAAAAACAATAGCAGAATTAATAAAGATTAATAAAAAGTGAGAAGTGCAATTTTAAAAAATTAAAAATGAAAATGGGACATACCTAGTACTGCAGAAATTATACAAATAATGCAAATAAATTTTTTTAAAAAACAGAAAAATTAGATTAAATTAATGCCTTCCTAGGAAAATATAATTTTTGAAAACACAGCCACATGCATAAAACATGGAAACCTGGATAATCCTGTGAGCATTAAGGAAGCACACGTGGCGACAATACAAAGGAAATAAAAGTCAGCTTCAGTAGCAATCAGAAAAATGCAGATGCGTACTATTTTCCTTCTACTAGTTGGTCAAAGGGTTTCCCAGGTAGCACTAGCGGTAAAGAGCTTGCCTGCCAGTGCAGGAGACTTATGAGATGCAGGTTTGATCCCTGGGTTGGGCAGATCCCCTGGAAAAAGTCACGGCAACCCACTCCAGAATTCTTGCCTGGAGACTCTCATTGACAAGAGCCTGGTGGGCTACATTCTACAGAATCACAAAGAATCGGATGCTGCTGAAGCGACTTGGCAGGCACAGTTGGTCAAAAACGTGGAAGTTTGACAAAATTTAATATTGATCAGGCTCTGAATCAAGAGGAGTGTTTCTTTGTTGCTGAATCAAATACAATTTGTAGCCACTCCTTTGGACATGTATGGATGTGAGAGTTGGACTATAAAGAAAGATGAGTGCTGAAGAATTGATGCTTTTGAGCTGTGGTGTTGGAGAAGACTCTTGAGAGTCCCTTGGACTGCAAGGAGATCCAGCCAGTCAGTTCTAAAGGAAATCAGTCCTGGGTGTTCATTGGAAGGACTGATGTTGAGGCTGAAACTCCAATAGTTTGGCCACCTGATGCGAAGAGCTGACTCATCTGAAAAGACCCTGATGCTGGGAAAGGTTGAGGGCAGGAGGAGAAGGGGACAACAGAGGATGAGATGGTTGGATGGCATCACTGACTCGATGGATATGGGTTTGGGTAAACTCCAGGAGTTGATGATGGACAGGGAGGCCTGGTGTGCTGCAGTTCATGGGGTCACGAAAAGTCGGACAAGACTGAACAACTAAACTGAACTGAACTCCTTTGGAAAAAATTTGGCATACTTTTATGAAGGTGAATATTTGATAAATCAATTTCATACTTAGATATAGAGCAGAAATTTTTGCATATATGTACTGGGAGGCATGTACATGAGTATTCATAGAAGTCTTATTCATACAAGCAAAACCAGAAATCACCCTAAATTCATCAACAAGAAAATAGATAATTTGTCTTAAACTAGACAGCTGTCTTAAGATGGATAACTACAAGGAGAAAAGCATCTACTTAAATAAATCCTAGAATTATGATAAATCAAAAAAAATCCTTAAAGAATGAGTAGAATTTAATATGATTTTATGAGGCTCAGAGACAAATAAAGAGTATATTGTATAAGCACACACACACACACACACACACACACACATATATATATATATACAGGATATAACTATTTAAAGAAAGTAGAAAAGAAAAGGGTTAACAAATATGAGAGAGATGCAATTTATGGGGGTGAGGAAATTGGATAGAGACGGTATACAGCAGGAGCTGTATTCAACAGTACGTGAACAGAGAACTTCTAAATGTTCAAGCTGGATTTAAAAAGGCAGAGGAACCAGGGATCAAATCGCCAACATCCACTGGATCATAGAAAAAGCAAGAGAGTTTCAGAAAAACATCTACTTCTGCATTATTGACTATGCCAAAACCTTTGACTGTGCGGATCACAAAAAACTGTGGAAAATTCTCCATGAGATGGGCATACCAGACCACCTGACCTGCCTCCTAAGATATCAGTATGCAGGTCAGGAAGCAACAGAACCGGACATAGAACAACAGACTGGTTTCCAGTTGGGAAAGGGGTACGTCAAAGCTGTATGTTGTCACCCTGCTTACTTAACTTCTATGCAGAGTACATCATGAGAAACGCTGGGCTGGAGGAAGAATGGAGTCAAGAATGCCAGGAGAAATACCAATAACCTCAGATATGCAGATGACACTACCCTTATGGCAGAAAGTGAAGAGGAACTAAAAAGCCTCTGGATGAAAGTGAAAGAAGAGAGTGAAAAGCTGACTCAAAACTCAATATTCAAAAAACTAAGATCATGGCATCCAGTCTCATCACTTTATGGCAAATAAACGGGGAAACAATGGAAACCAAAACAGACTTTATTTTCTTGGGCTCCAAAATCACTGCAGATGATGACTACATCCATGAAATTAAAAGATGCTTGCTCTTGGAAGAAAAGCTGTGACCAACCTAGACAGCGTATTAAAAAGCAGAGGCATTACATTGCTGACAAAGGTCCATCTAGACAAAGCTACGGTTTTTCCGTGTATGGATATGAGAGTTGGACTATAACGAAAGCTGAGCATCGAAGAATTGATGCTTTTGAACTGTGGTGTTGGAGAAGATTCTTGAGAGTCCCTTAGACTGCAAGGAGATCAAACCAGTCAATCCTAAAGGAAATCAGCCCTGAATATTTATTGGAAGGACTGATGCTGAAGCTGAAACTCCAATACTTTCGCCACCTGATGCAAAGAGCTGAGTCACTGGAAAAGACCCTGATGCTGGGAAAGATTGAAGGTGGGAGGAGAAGGGGACAGCAGAGAGATGGTTGGATGGCATCACTGACTCAATGGACATGAGTTTGAGCTATCTCTGGGAGATGGTGAAGAAGAGAGAAGCTTGCCTTGCTGCTGTCCATGGGGTCACAAAGAGTTGGACATGACTTAGCAACTGAACAATAACAACATTTTACACATACATTACAAACCATTAAGTATTGCATATGAGGGACTTCCCTGGTGATCCAGTAGTTAAGACTTTGTCTTCCAATGCAGGGAGTATGAGTTTGATCCCTGGTTGGGGAAGTAAGATTCCACATGTCTTGTGGCCAAAAAACCAACACATAAAACAAAAGTAATATTGTAACAAATTCAATAAAGGCTTTAAAAATGGTTCTCATCCAATAAAAATCTTAAAAAGAATGTATTGTGTGTGAAACTATAAAGAAATGCATACTATATCATTTTGAACTAAATTAAAAATTCAGCACTGAGCTTCCTGTTGGCCAAAGCAAAGATGTAAATAAGCTCAGTTCAGAAGTTACTTGTGAGGCTAAAATGTTATCACTTGTTCAGCAGAAGCAGTGTCTGACAGTCAGTAAGAACTGAGTAATTGCTGAATGAATGTATTTTCTGTCAAACGAAAACACAGCTTAATAGTAAAAGTTTAACAAAGATTTTTACCCCCTCAGTTTCTCCCTAAGACGTGAATTTCACAAAACGTCCTTATGCTCTTTTCCCCAAACACTCAAGTTTATTTTACCCAATAGAGGATGGTGAACCCAGAGCAGACTCAGTTCTAGAACATGGTTGTGAGCAGCAGGAACATCTGGTCACCTCCCTTTATTTTCACAGCTGTCAGTCACTGAATGCCATCTCCCAATTATTGCCTGGTTTCTGCTAATATTTGCCACAAAAATGTTTGTTTGAATGTATCTTATCAAAGTAATGTTTGTATTCTGGATTAGCTGTTGCTTGGTTAAAGATTTGTATAATCAGCTTATTTTAAGATTAATTCATAAAAAAAACCTCTGCAAATTCCTATTATCACTTAATTTGTATAAAGATATTTACTATATTTTAACAGTGCAATTAAGATTAATATGGGCTGTAAAACCATAAGGTCAAGTCAACACAAGTTGGTTGACACTCTAAACACTCGTTTCTGATCCTCAGATATTATTATGCAGGCCAGACCTTGTGGGTTTGCAGAATACCAAAAAGGTCAGAAGTGAAATGAAATGAATATTCTCTGACTGTCACGGGCAGATGGGAGTCCCTGCTCATTCATCACTCTGGGTGTGAAAGCTGGAGGAGGGTCCCGAGCTCCTGGAGGAGGATGGATGGAGCCCCGGAGGGGACCTCCTCTTAGGCAGGCGTCAGGACCCGCTCAGAAGACCTGGGCTCCCTGTCATCTATGCCCCTCTTCATCCAGTTTTCCCAGTGTTCCTTGCCTAAGGGCCCGTTCACAATGGGATGTTCCCCTCCAGAGACACCCCAGGCAGCCACGGCCGTGCTCTCTGTGGTTATTCTTCTGAACCAGTGATACCTGGCGTGGGCTTCCCCAAAACCCTGATGGAACCGAGCAGCGTTTGCACTGCTGAGATGGGCCACGGAGCGACACTGCCCCCACCACCCTGTCGGCGGCGCCGAGGCGCTGCCGGAGTCACGGCTGGAGCATTTGCAAGGTCACCGGCACCTTCTGACTGGGAGAAGATGGTCAGCGCCTTGAAAGGAGTGCTTACAGGATGTGATCCGGCCGTGGGGCTGTTTCTGTTGTACTTGGATGAGTCAAATGCCCCAGGGAAGAAGCTGATCGTTGAAGACACTGAAGACTCGTCTTTGTAATAGCAGAGCTCATTAATGTTAGTAAGCCATTGCTTGGTTAAGATTTGTATTATCAGCTTATTTTAAGATTAATTTACACACACACACACACCCTCTATAAATTCTTACTATCACTTAATTTGTATAAAGATATTTAGTATATTTTAACAGTGCAATCACGGGCTGAATGGTGGTCCCTCCAAGTATACGGCCATGTCCAAATCCCTGACATTGTGCATGCGACCTTATTTAAAAAACAGACCTTTGCAGATGTGAATAAATTAAGGATCTCACGATGAGATGTTCTCTACTGTTCTAGGGGACCTAAAGCCAGTGAGAAGTGTCTTTATAACAGACAGAATAGGAAGAGGCCAAGTGAAGACAAAAACAGAAATTAGAGGGATGTGGCCACAAGCCAAGGAACATTTGAAGCCTCCAGAAGCTGGAAGAGGCAGGAAGGATGCTCCGTCAGAGCCGCTAGAAGGAGTTCAACTCTGCTGACACCTTGACTACAGACTGACTGAGTCTGGGATTGTGACAGAATAAATTTCTGTGCTGTAAGCTGTCCAGTTTGTGCTAATTTCCTGAAGTAGCACTAACAAACTAATACAGACTCCCACAATAGTTTATAAAACATTTTTGCTTTTAATATATTTTTAATAAAAATCATATAATCCATGTGTCTGGGTTTTGAATCCCACCTGATGGATCCTATCCTTTCTAGCTCCTTCTTTGATGATGCACGTGGCCTTAACACACCTAGGTTCCTCAGACGGGCTGGTCAGGTGGCTTGGCATTAATCAAAATCTTCAAAAAGCGTGTAGGTTGGTTCTAGCTTATTACCAAGAGTTCCCATTTGACCTTGTCCAGTGGCCCAGTGGTAAGAATCCCCATGCAATGCAGGAGGTGCAGGTTTGATCCCTGGGTCTGGAAGATCTTCTGGAGGAGGGCCTGGCAACCCGCTCCAGTATTCTTGCTTGGAGAATCCTATGGACAGAGGAGCCTGGCAGGCTGCAGTCCTTAGAGTAGCAAAAGAATCAAGTGACTGAACAAGAACACCAACTCACTATAATTTCTTTTTTTTCTTGACTCCATTCTGCTGGATCCCACATCACACATGCTCCTCTCTCTCGTTCCCGCTGACTGTGATGCTGTAATCACAAGAAAGACCTGGTTTAGCCTCTGTTTTTTTCCAGCCTGGAGCAGAGACAGACAGACATTTGGACTTCTCACATGCTGGGTGTTTTGTCTGGGCCAAAACGTGATGCTGGTATGTGGACAGAGAGATGAATCACGTCTAGGGCCATGCTCTGAACAGACTTCCTACACTTGGTGGGAAGTTCTCCACCTGTGCTGTCTAGGCTCACCTTCCCAAGTCCTCTCCACGTGTGACTGTTGAACACTTGAATTGCAGCTAGTGCAATGAAGAACCGCGTTTTCAATCTATTTAATGTTCATTCATTTACATGTAGACATCCATATCTGGAGAGGATTTGTGGAAGTGGGAATCCATGCTCATCCTTGAGCTGGGCACTTCAGTAGCCCAGGCATTGCCTGGGACACTTCTGGGCCACAGATCTGATGCTACTTATTGGAAATGAAGAGGCCACATTCAAACTCAATCCATGAGTCTCAGAAAGAGAGGATAATTAATGATGATCTTTCGTGGAGAGACCATGAGATCTTCTCAAGGTCACATAATACGTGCGCCAGGAAGTTCCAGCTAAACCACCTTTTCTGCGGTTTCCAGAGAGCTATGTGTCTTCTGGTGAACTAGAGATGTGGATTGCCAGCCACCACACCCCAGGGGGACACTGACCTCCCAGGTACCAGAGCCAGGAGCAGAGGGGTATGCTGCCTTCTGAAGGAGACAGGAGCTAGCTCTGGGGACCTGTGCAGCCCAAATAAGTTGTGCAGGGCATCTCTTTGCATTTCTTCATAAGGAACACATCTGCAGGACATCCAAGACACGAGTCTTGGGGGGAGATCAGGAAAATTGTGTGAAAATGGCTGTGAGTGCGTGCTAAGTCACTTCAGTCATGTCTGACTAGCTGTGACCCTGTGAACTGTAGCCCTCAGGCTCCTCTGTCCACGGCAAGCATACTGGCACGGGTTGCCATGTTCTCCTCCAGGGGGTCTTCCCGACTCAAGGATTGAGCCTGAGTCTCTTATGTCTCTTGGTTTGGCAGGCAGGTTCTTTACCACAGCGCCACCTGGGAAGCCAGTGAAAGTGGCTGACAACATCCAAAACCCATATCAGACATAGGTGTTTCAAAGGGAAGGCAACAGAAGAACAAATTGTAACCCAGTTCATAATAGCCTTAGCCAGGTTTTATATAATGAAATCATAGGGAACAGAAAATCCCTATTTTCAGGTAATTTATATGAGCTGTTTTTAATTCACAAGAGGGTCAGTTCAATTTAAAAATTACACACAGATTCATGGAGTTAGAAACTTGTACAGGACTTTCTATTCCTCCACTCAATTCCAGGCTTCCACGGATTTTTGCCAAGCGGTGCCCTTGGGGACCAAAGGCAGCTGTGGGATCTCTGGTTGGTGGAGCCACGTGGAACTTCCTCCTTCCAAGGTTGGCAAGAGTCTGGATTGTCTTGTCAGAGGAAGAACTGGAGCAAGCAAACCCTGGAAAGAGCTTGGCTAGTGGTACCAAGTTATCCTTGGAGGAATGTCACATCAGCTCTGATTCACTTGTTCTTTGCACACATTGGTCCAGGGAGATGCTCAAGGTGGGTAGGCTGGGGTCTCACTGCCTCTGAGTTCTGCAGAGTCAGGAGAGACGTGGGGGCAAGGGGTCTACCTCCTCTGTCTCTCAGAGAGTGAGGAGTGGAGATCTGCCTTTCTGTCTCAGAAGGGTGAGAAGACTTCCATTTCACCAGTGAAATACTGTAGCCCATAAAGTGTGCCAACAAAGAGGAGGACAAAAACAGATGGCAACGCGGCCCAGGAGAGAGGGATTCGAAACACAGTAGTTACAGAGCTCAGCTTGGCTCACCCTCTAGAAAATAACTCCAATACTCTGGAGCCTTGCGGACCCCGAGGGCCAGCCCCTTCCTGTCTTCTATTCTCATTTCAGCATTTTCCCAGGTTTCCTCTATTCCCTGACCCTCATATACTCCAAAGAATGATTCGCTCTGCCCTTGGAAATCCCTTTCCATGGTGGATAAGTTGTCACCCAGCCTCTTCACTTTTTGCATTGACTGAAGGACGTTCAGTCTTTACCTGGGACATTGCTTCTCCTGTGATATTCTTAAAAGGGTTCTGTTTGCAAGCTCAGTTTCCCACCCTGCAAGGAGCTTATGTCTAGGAGGCAAAACTGTTATTCCCTTCTCTTTCAGCACTGTTAACAAGAGACATTTTAAATAAAAAGACAGAAATGCCGAGCGTGAACTAATAGACAAAAGCTACACTGTGGAAATACCAGCCAAAATAGCCTGTAGCGCACGCATGCTCAGTCTTGTCTGAGTCTTTGCAACCCCATGGACTGTAGCCTGCCAGGCTCCGCTGTCCGTGGAATTTTCCAGGCAAGAATACTGCCATTTCTTTCTCCAGGGGATCTTCCCAACCCAGGGATCAAACCTATGTCTCCTGCATTGGCAGGAAAATTCTTACTGCTGAACCATCTGGGAAGCCCAATATAGCCTGTGCACCTATATTAATATCAGATAGTTAGACTTCATGGTGAGAAATATTATGAGAGTGAAAAAGAGATAGTTAATGCAAATAAGTGTCAATTCAGCAGGAAGAAATAATAATCCTAAGTGAAAATTTGCCTATTAAAAATAGCTTCAAAATATATGAGCCAAAAGTTATCAGAACTGGAAAGGATAGGGAAAAAAAGCATGATGATATCTGAGTAACTTTCAACACATCTCTCACTGACTAAATATTAGACAAAAGGCCAGTAAGGATGTAGAAGGCTGAAAACACAATTAATGACTTAGGCTGAAAAACAGATAAAACACTGCAAGTTTTAGTTCTTATTTAGTAAAATAGAAATAGCCTAGGTCATAAAGCAAGTTTCAACAAATTCCAAAAGACTGAAGTTTTAGATTGTATATTCATTCTCCAGCTACTGGCAATTATATTAAACTCAATGGCAGAAAAAAAGGAGAAAATCTTCAAGTGGATAGAAAATTTTAAAAGCATACTGTATATAATCTGTGCCTCTAAGAAAAAATTAGAAGAGAAAACAAGAAATGAAAGTATATTCAAGCATATTTGTACATTATAGTCACATGCATGTAAATATATGTGTGTGTATACATATATAGATATGTGTGTGTGTGTCCGTCTGTATCTTTATCTATCCACTGCATACATATGAGTTAAAAGTCAGTGGTCTAAGATTCCAATTCAAGAAGTTAGAAATAGTATAGCAAGTTAAGTAAAGTAGAAGAACAGTAACAATAGGAGCAGAAATCAGTAAAATACAAAGTAAGAATATAATAGAGAGATGAGTAAAACTAAAATGTTGGCACTTTGAAAAAGTGATGAAATTGATAAACCTATGGGAAGACATAAATTAAAGGAGGGAGAGAAAGAAATATAATTCACCATTATCAGGAATGAAAAAGAAAAAATATTATAAAAATTTAAAAAATATTAAGTAGATTAAAAACTTTTTGACATGAAGCTTGAAAATTTAGAACAAATAGATAAGTTCTTTAAAAACTCAATTTAGAGAAAAATGACACACAAAAAAGTAGAAAATACCAATAGTTCTATATCTGTTAGAGAGTATATCAACAATGAAAAATTTTCCCATAAAGGAAGTCGTTTGATGAGGTCTATATAACCTTGACACCAACTCTGAAAAGGACACTGAATGCAAAGAAAATTACAAGATGATATTACACACAAACAAACATACAAAAACCTTAAACAAATGTTAGCAGGATGAATTCAACATTATATTAAAGGATAATGCAACCAAGTGGGATTTTTCCCATGCATTCAATCAAATATAAAATAAAATTGCTTTAACCATCAGTAATAAGTGTAATTTACATTAATAGAATAAAAGAGAAAAATCTATAATAATATCAAAAATGCAGAAAAGAAATTTTATAGATTAAACATCTGTTCATCATAAAAACATAACCAAATAAAAAATTGAAGAAAACACTCTTAAGGCATTAAACAGCCCAAAGAAATCAAAGTAAAACAAAAAGCTGTAGCTAATGTTATGCTTGCTGGTAATATTTTGAATGATCTCCCCTGAGGTCAAGAATAAGACAAGGATGTACAATATAACCACTTCTATTCAGGATTATACTAAATAAAGAGCTTGGTTCAATGAAGCAAAAAAAAAAAAAAGAAAAAAGAAAGAAAGAAATCCTAATTGCATGGCAAAATAAAATAATACAGATATACAGTCTTTTTCAAAAATATGTAATAAAGGAAACTCTGAAACATTACCAAAATAAATAAAATTTGAATGGAGAGAGATATTGTGTTCCTAGATTAAATGACTTAATATTGTTATTATGTTAATTTTCCCCAAAAATGATTTTTAGCATCCACAAAAGTTTAATCAAAATGCTAGTGTTTTTTTTCACTTGTTTGAAAATTGATAAATGTAAATTTCCATAGATGAAGACAAACATAAAAGACATATATTGATAAGCAAAAATCGATATGAAATATTTATAGAACTGCAAAGGACCAAGGATAATTGAGGCGACAATAAATAAGAAGGAGGAAGGAAAATACAGTATGTTTTACACTATCAAATATCAAGACTTTCTATAAAGTTGAGGTGATTACAATGGTGTGATTTTTGTTCAAGGACAGACAATTTGATCAATTTGTCACCTGATTTATGACATAATCCTTATTGCAATTCACTGGGGGATTTAAGGATCTTTTTTAGTATATGTGCTGAGAAAAACAGCCTTGACCACAATCTTACATGATTCACAAAAGTTAATTTGCAAAGGTTAATAAATGTTAAAGCTAAAATGATCAAACTTTTGGAAGAAAAGATAAAATAATATTTTCAAGGTTTGGGGGCAAATATAAAAATGTATAGAAAAATATTAACTATTTGTTATGTGTTGAAATCCTATTTTAGAATGTGACCTTTCTTAGAAAGGTAGAGAGGTAACTGCTTCCCAAGTGGTGCTAGTGGTCAAGAACCCACCTGGCAAGGCAGGAGATGTAAGAGATGAGGGTTCAGTCCCTGGCTTGGGAAGATCCTCTGGAGGAGGGCATGGAAACCCAGTCCAATATTCTTGCCAAGAGAATCCCATAAACAGAGGAGCCTGGCAGTCCACAAAGGAGTTGGACACGACTAAGCGACTAAAGGACATATCTTACAAAGGACTCCATTCCAAAATATTTAAAGAACTTTAACATTTCAATTTAAAAAGAAACTTGAAAGTAGGCAAAAGACTCAAACAGGATCTTCTTAAATGTGGACATTAAAATGGCCAATCAATATATAGAATCATTTGTCATTGGAGAATTGCCAGTTTTGAAGTGAAAAAAACTACACGTTCGCTAGAAAGGCTGAAATTAAGGTTAGTTGCTGCTGAGACTGGGGAGCAACGAGATGGGTTACGTTGCTGGTGGAAGTGTAACTTGGGAAGCAGGGAGGCTGAATCTACTGAAGTGAAGTGTATACACAGACCCTCTGACTCAGCGATTCTTCTAAATGCCTACCTAGCTGAAATGAGGATGTTCACCAAGAGACAGGTGTTGGAAAGTTCTGAGCAGCCTTCTCTGTAACAGCCTCAAACTGGAAACAGCCCAAATGTCCATCAAAAGAAGAATGGGTGATTAAGTGGTAGAACTTTCATACAATGGAAAGAGAAAGAGCTACATATAAAGGAATCTCACAGACGCGGTGTTGTATAAAGGAAGTCTGACACAGAAGACTGCGTCCTCTGTGCCTCAACAGGTTGTTCAGGATCAGACCAGGCCAACCCACGGTGGTGGGACTTAGCCCAGTGATGGGCTCGGCTGGGAGGGGCCTGGAGTCATGAAGATGTTCTCTGACCTGATCTGGGGGCCGCTTATACGGCCGAATACAAACGTCAACACTATGTGATAAGCTGTTTCAATTGTGAGATAAACCTCCAAAAGTGGTAAAAAAAAAAAAAAGAATACATTATCAGATAATAGCCATGAAAAGCTTGAAAAAGGATAATTGTGGCGAGGAAATACTTCCCTTATCACAGATAATCAGAGGAGATTATAAACTGGGCTGTATTTAAATCACTTTGGGAGGGCATAGGAGGAAAAGAAAACAAAAAAGTGAAACTCTAATTAGAGAATCCAATAACGCAGTGCTTAAGAGGTTTAAACAGCAGAGAAGTTAACATTTTTTTAAGTACTTAGAAGAGTGCCTACACTAAGCACTAAGTAAGTGCTAATCAATTCAGTAAATAAATAAGACTAGATTCCTGTATATGGTGATTTAATATAACGTAAAATTGTGTTTTGATTTGGAAGAAAGAAATGTATTATTTAATGAGCGGAGCTGCCTCAACTGCCTACACTTTTGAAATTAAATGAATGTATATTGAATATATAACGAATGTATAATATACTATATAATGCATTTTATTATTTATATTATATATTACTATGAGATTATATAACAAATACGAGAGCCGGCGCACTAAGGCGCAGGCGGCTGGGAGAGCTGGCGCACTAAGCGCGGCTGAGAGGAGCTACCCCAGGTCCAAGGTCAGGGGCAGCGGCCTAGAGTGCCAGGCTGTGACGGCGCAGGAACAGCCGAGAGGAGCTAACGTGCGTCCGAGGTCAGGGGCGGCAGCCGAGAGGAGACATACCCCGCATCTGAGGTCAGTGGCGGCGGGGAGGAGCTACCCCGCGTCCGAGGTCTGGGGCAGCGGCCGGGAGGAGACATACCCCGCATCTGAGGTCAGTGGCGGCGGGGAGGAGCTACCCCGAGTCTGAGGTCAGGGGCGGCCGGGAGAAGCCACCTCGCACCCGAGGCCAGGGGCGGTGACCTGGAGGAGCCACCCCGAGCCCGAGGCCAGGGGCTGCAGCTGGGAGGAGCCACCCACACCTGACGCCAGGGCCAGCGGCCTGGAGGAGCATCCCGAGGAGCGGTGGCTGTGCAGGGCCTAGGGGGAGCTATCCCACATTGAAGGTCAGGAACAGCGGCGGTAAGGAGAACCCCTCGTCCAAGGTAAGGAGCAGCAGCTGTGCTTTGCTGCAGCAGCCGTGATGAGATACCCCACGCCCAAGGTAAGAGAAACCCAAGTAAGATGGTAGGTGTTGCAAGAGGGCATCAGAGGGCAGACACACTGAAAGCATACTCACAGAAAACTAGTCAGTTTAATCACACTAGGACCACAGCCTTGTCTAACTCAATGAAACCAAGCCATGCCTGCGGGGCAACCCAAGACGGGTGGGTCATGGTGGAGAGGCCTGACAGAATGTGGTCCACTGGAGAAGGGAATGGCAAGCCACTTCAGTATTCTTGCCTTGAGAACACCATGAACAGTAGGAAAAGGCAAAATGATAGGATACCAAAAGAGGAACTCCCCAGGTCATTGGGTGCCCAATATGCTACTGGAGATCAGTGGAGAAATAACTCCAGAAAGAATGAAGGGATGGAGCCAAAGCAAAAATAATACCCAGTTGTGGATGTGACTGGTGATAGAAGCAAGGTCTGATGCCATAAAGAGCAATATTGCATAGGAACCTGGAATGTCAGGTCCATGAATCAAGGCAAATTGGAAGTGGTCAAATGGGAGATGGCAAGGGTGAACATGGACATTCTAGGAATCAGCGAACTAAAATGGACTGGAATGGGTGAATTTAACTCAGATGACCATTATATCTACTACTGCTGGCGGGAATCCCTCAGAAGAAATGGAGTAGCCATCATGGTCAACAGAAGAGTCCAAAATGCAGTACTTGGATGCAATCTCAAAAACAACAGAATGATCTCTGTTCGTCTCCAAGGCAAACCATTCAATATCACAGTTATCCAAGTCTATGCCCCAACCAGTAACACTGAAGAAGCTGAAGTTGAATGGTTCTATGAAGACCTACAAGACGTTTTAGAACTAACACCCAAAAAAGATGTCCTTTTCATTATAGGGGACTGGAATGCAAAAGTAGGAAGTCAAGAAACACCTGGAGTAACAGGCAAATTTAAATTTGGCCTTGGAATGCGGAATGAAGCAGGGCAAAGACTAATAGAGTTTTGCCAAGAAAATGCGCTGGTCATAGCAAACACCCTCTTCCAACAATACAAGAGAAGACTCTACACATGGACGTCACCAGATGGTCAACACCGAAATCAGATTGATTATATTCTATGCAGCCAAAGATGGAGAAGCTCTATACAGTCATCAAAAACAAGACCAGGAGCTGACTGTGGCTCAGATCATGAACTCCTTATTGCCAAATTCAGACTTAAATTGAAGAAAGTAGGGAAAACTGCTAGACCATTCAGGTATGACCTAAATCAAATCCCTTATGATTATACAGTGGAAGTGAGAAATAGATTTAAGGGCCTAGATCTGATAGATAGAGTGCCTGATGAACTATGGAATGAGGTTCGTGACATTGTACAGGAGACAGGGATCAAGACCATCCCCATGGAAAAGAAATGCAAAAAAGCAAAATGGCTGTCTGGGGAGGCCTTACAAATAGCTGTGAAAAGAAGTGAGGTGAAAAGCAAAGGAGAAAAGGAAAGATATTCCCATTTGAATGCAGAGTTCCAAAGAATAGCAAGAAGAGATAAGAAAGCCTTCTTCAGTGATCAATGCAAAGAAATAGAGGAAAAGAACAGAATGGGAAAGACTAGAGAGCTCTTCAAGAAAATTAGAGATACCAAGGGAACATTTCATGCAAAGATAGGCTCGATAAAGGACAGAAATAGTCTGGACCTAACAGAAGCAGAAGATATTAAGAAGAGGTGGCAAGAATACATGGAAGAACTGTACAAAAAAGACCTTCACAACCCAGATAATCATGATGATGTGATCACTGATCTAGAGCCAGACATCTTGGAAAGTGAAGTCAAGTGGGTCTTAGAAAAGCATCACTACAAACAAAACTAGTGGAGGTGATGGAATTCCAGGTGAGCTATTTCAAATCCTGAAAGATGATGCTGTGAAAGTGCTGCACTCAACATGCCAGCAAATTTGGAAAACTCAGCAGTGGCCACAGGACTGGAAAAGGTCAGTTTTCATTCCAATTCCAAAGAAAGGCAATGCAAAAGAATGCTCAAACTACCGCACAGTTGTACTCATCTCACACGCTGGGAAAGTAATCCTCAAAATTCTCCAAGCCAGGCTTCAGCAATACGTGAACCGTGAACTCCCTGATGTTCAACCTGGTTTTAGAAAAAGAGGAACCAGAGATCAAATTGCCAACATCTGCTGGATCATGGAAAAAGCAAGAGAGTTCCAGAAAAACATCTATTTCTGCTTTATTGACTATGCCAAAGCCTTTGACTGTGTGGATCACAAGAAACTGTGGAAAATTCTGAAAGAGATGGGAATACCAGACCACCTAACCTGCCTCTTGAGAAATCTGTATGCAGGTCAGGAAGCAACAGTTAGAACTGGACATGGAAAAATAGACTGGTTCCAAATAGGAAAAGGTGTACGTCAAGGCTGTATATTGTCACCCTGCTTATTTAACTTCTATGCAGAGTACATCATGAGAAACGCTGGACTGGAAGAAACACAAGCTGGAATCAAGATTGCCGGGAGAAATATCAATAACCTCAGATATGCAGATGACACCACCCTTATGGCAGAAAGTGAAGAGGAGCTAAAAAGCCTCTTGATGAAAGTGAAAGAGGAGAGTGAAAAAGTTGGCTTAAAGCTCAACATTCAGAAAACGAAGATCATGGCATCTGGTCCCATCACTTCATGGGAAATAGATGGGGAAACAGTGTTAGACTTTATTTTTCTGGGCTCCAAAATCAGTGCAGATGGTGACTGCAGCCTTGAAATTAAAAGACGGTTACTCCTTGGAAGAAAAGTTATGACCAACCTAGATAGTATATTCAAAAGCAGAGACATTCCTTTGCCGACTAAGGTCTGTCTAGTCAAGGCTATGGTTTTTCCAGTGGTCATGTATGGATGTGAGAGTTGGACTGTGAAGAAGGCTGAGCGCCGAAGAATTGATGCCTTTGAACTGTGGTGTTGGAGAAGACTCTTGAGGGTCCCTTGGACAGCAAGGAGATCCAACCAGTCCATTCTGAAGGAGATCAACCCTGGGATTTCTTTGGAAGGAATGATGCTAAAGCTGAAACTCCAGTACTTTGGCCACCTCATGCGAAGAGTTGACTCATTGGAAAAGACTCTGATGCTGGGAGGGATTGGGGGCAGGAGGAGAAGGGGACGACAGAGGATGAGATGGCTGGATGGCATCATGGACTCGATGGACGTGAGTCTGGGTAAACTCCGGGAGATGGTGATGGACAGAGAGGCCTGGCGTGCTGCGATTCATGGGGTCGCAAAGAGTCAGACACAGCTAAGCGACTGAACTAGGAACTAGGAACTACCCTTATTCACTATCTTGCTTAGCAAAATTTTACCAAATCTGCTTTTTCTTTGACTATTTCCTATTTCATTATAAAAAGTTATGAGAGCTGGGGGAAATGATGTTCCTGTTCTCCCCATCCCAGGGCGTGTACATAGAGCCCCCCTCTCCATAGTCCCACTGAAAGCACAGGGACAGAGGAGGCATGAGCAGTCCTGAGCTGGTCCTAACCTGACTGGACCTGTGGCCTGCCTTTTAGCAGTCAGGTTCAGATGGCAAAGAATCTGCCTGCAATGCAGGAAGACCTGGGTTCGATTGGGTGGGAATTCTCCCCTGGAGAAGAGAATGGCAACCCACTCCAGTATTCTTGCCTGGAGAATTCCATGGACAGAGGAGCTGGTGGGCTACCGTCCCTGGGGTCGCAAAGAGTCAGACATGACTGAGTGACTAACGCCTTCACTTTCATTGGCCCCAGAGGCAATGGCCCAAGGACAGGTCAGGGATGGTTGAGTGTGCCCGGAACAGTGAACAAGTATGCAGAGAGATGGAGGGCCCTTTCTCTGCCCCACCCCCCACCACTGGAGACTTACCTGAAGTAACTTACAGCTGATACCCCCAAGATCCTCCCAGTAACTTTTCCTTCAGAGACCACATGTCAGAGAAAAAGGCAAATAAGAAAAATAAGCAAATAAATAATAAACCAGAACAACAGCAGCCACAAAAATAAATGACATCAAGAATTTAGCTTTCTAATATTCACCGAAGAATAAAAAGAACACGTTCTCCTTGCAGAGTAATTTATTTATTTATTCTTGGTTGTAAATTTTTAAAAAAATGAATTACAGTTGATTTTCAAGCAGAGTAATTGAAACAACAGAAAACTGTATAAATAAAAAGTTACAGGTTCCAGCCCCTGCAAGAAATAACAGCTATTAATGGGTGGATATGTAGTCTTCCAGACTTTGTATATTTCTTACATGTACATAGATAGGCATGACATATACACACACACACAGCTGTGTATGCACATGTATGTTTATGTATATGATACATATTCTAAACAAAAATGAAATCATGCCAGTATATATTATTGGGCAATCTGTTTTTGTATTTTAACATTGAAGAAATATTTTGGACCACCCTCCAGCCAGGCCATAGAGCTGCTTCACTCTTTTTTGGTTTTGGATAAATAACATGTGGTTTATTCACACAGTGGAATACTACGCAACCACTAAAATAAACCACCTACAAATGCTTGCAACAAAAATCTCACATACTGTTGAACAAAGAAGCCAGTACGAAAGAACACATCCTATTTGATTCTGTTCATATCATGTCCCAAAACAGACAAAACTAACCTGTGCTCTTAGAAGTCCAGATAGTGGTTACCCTTGGGAGGCAGCAACTAGAAGGGAACAGGAAGGACTTTTGGGTTGCTGGGAATATTGTTTGGTAAGAGTGCTGACTTCATGTGTGTTCTCCACTTGTGAAAAATCACTCGCTTGTTTATTAAATATGTGTTGTGCATCCATGCATGCTCAGTAGTGTCTGACTCTTTGTGACCCCGCGGACTGTAATCCACCAGGCTTTTCCTATTTGGAAAAGCAAATACCTCAATAAACCTTAGATGCCTCAGCACTGGGTGGATACAAAGTTACAGAATATTCACAGCAGTGAATACCATGCTTCACCCTTTTTAAAAGAGCTGTCTGCATGGCATACACTTCTATGAATGTTCCATAACTTTGTGTCCACACAGCACAGAGGCATGCAAAACTTAGGTTCATTGGGATATCTGCTTTTCCAGGTGTGATTGCAAAGATATCCTTCTTATATCTGTGTAGTAACAGACCCATGCTAATATTTCTGTAGAAATGAAACCTATAAGGTTTGACTGTCAAATATACAGTCATCCCTCAGTATCTGCTTGGGATTGGCTCCAGGACCCCTGAGGATACCCAAATCACGGATTCTCAAGACCCTGGCAGGCGGCCTTCGGCATCTGTTGTTTTCACCTTAGAGGATGCAACCAACTGAAGATCAAAATGGCTGCAGAGCCCCAGGTACCGAGGGCTCACGGTTCTCATTCCCAAACAGTCATACCAACCAACGTGCGCTGGCCTCACAGCGCGAAAACCACCCATTGCCCCACCCTCCACACCCTACCTTTACAAAGCGTGTCCCCCTGAGAGACAAAGACCTCTGGTCACTGTGTCTTTATTTCTGTGTTTACCAGTGACTTGTTTTTTGTTTTTTGTTTTACTGTGTTCCTTGGGGAGATAGTACACTGAGGCAGTTGTCTCAGAGGTTCACGTCTATCTAGGATTAGCATATAAAAAAGACCAGGAAAATGGCTCAGTGCAAAATTAATAGTAAAAAACCTTGCTAACATTAGTATTAGTTATAGTTGATAATATTTAGACTTCTTGATAATATTTAGACTTTCTAGGTAGGCAAATAGCGAGAACTTTATCCTTTGTTCCTAGCATTTATACTGCTTTTTCTTCTCCTTGTTGTTAGGACCCTCAGGGAGAACATAGGAAGACTAAAAGTTGTGCTCTTGGACGGGCATGCCTCATGGCTGACTGGCAGCAGAACACGCATGTTCCATGGCTAAGTGCAATGTTTGCCATTGGTTTGAGGGAGCCGGCCTTTATAGGGTTAACAGAATTTGTTTGTTTGTTTGTTTGCTTGTTTTTTCATGTTTAGTTAATTATTTTGCTGTGTCTGAATTATTTTGAGGTCTGAAGGTCCTCGCTTGCCCTGTCTCAGAATTAGCAATGTTCTGAACCGCTGAAGCTGTTTGCGAGTTTCAGTTACGGTCAGTTCAAGCCAAGAAATATCCGTCAGTCTCCCGCACCTGGCAGGCCCTGGGGACCCCACAGGGAAGGCAGTGCCAGAAGCCTCTGCCCCATGGCGCTGGCCACACACTTGGAATGCCGAGTGCAGTGTGCATCACGGTGGCAGCTGCGATGGCGTGTCTGGCGGGGGGGCTCTAGCCTCCCCAAGTTGGGTGGAGGGCTGGCAGGGGCCAAGGGGCACAGAGGGTCCTTACACCGTGTGAGCTCAGACAAAAGTAAGTCATCAGCATTTTAGAAAACAGTAAGAGCTAAACAGGGGCTTCCCGGGTGGCACAAGTGGTAAAGAACCCACCTGTCCATGCAGGAGACATGAGACAAGGGTTCGATGCCTGGGTTGGGAAGATCCCCTGGAGAAGGAAATGGCAACCCACTGCAGTATTCTTGCCTGGAGAATCCCATGGACAGAGGAGCCTGGCGGGCTACGGTCCATCCTGTCACAAAGAGGCAGACACAACTGAAGCAACTTAGCACGCAAGCACGCAAGAGCTAAACAGAGGTCTTCCTCTAAACATGATGCCCTTCTCATTAACTGACTGGCAAGAACTTCCTTTTACTGGCTCTAGTTTCCCACAATAGTGTCTGGGCCCTCCCTACTTCTGAGGGATTAATATCTTCAGAAAACCCCGCTGTCTGTGACTCAGCCCAACAATGTCTGTCTGTCTCCAGGGCCTCTGCAGGGCCGGGTGTATGACAGGTATTGTTTACCTAATCTTAAAACCTGCTTTGACAGGAAGTCCTTGCACATGTTTCACAGACAAGGTGCAGTTGGCAGACATGGCTGCATCGCCCCTTCTCTCTCCCCGGAAGGAACCCTGGCCAGCTGGGACGGGCATGTTTGGGCAGCCGCCCTCAGCTCTTCCTTCAGGGTCAGCTTCATCCTTATGGTCAAGTGATGCTTTTCTGGAGGGGGCTTCAGGCACATGCCGAGCTAGGCAACAGTAGCAGGGGCAGGCTCTTTCTGCCCGGGGTGGAGTCCCTGCTCCGGAGTCCCCTGGGCTGAGACATGGTCAGTTGTGAGTCCTGGGCCGGTGTCCCGTCCCCTACCCAGGCCCACACCTGCTCCTTCCTTTTATAGCCCTTGCTCCCCCCTGAACCTCAGGTGCCCCAAATCCATCTCAGGCGCTGCTTTCCCTGACCTGCAGGGAAACTGAGGCCTGGGGGCCGCTGTATTGGCTGCTTTGATGTTCATTCACAGCTGCCGTGGATGAAGCACTGAGTCAAATGTGTCCCCTGGCTGGGATACACCCCCTGTTTTTCCTTCCACCCCCACCACGCACAGTGCTCCCTTCTGCCCCAGATCAGCCCTGGTGAGGCCCAATCTCCTCTGCACATCCACTGGGTCTGCTGAGGACCGTGATGCTGGCTACTGTCTCCTTAGCAGGCCTCTTGGGGCCCCCTGGGGGACCCAAGGCCTGGGAGGACCACCAAGTAAAGGGCCCCGGCCAGCAGGGGACGACCCGGGCCGTGGGAGTGTTTGCCTTGTAACTGAATCACAGAGGGCGCGCCAGTAAAAGGCCCGTTTTACGACTGCAAATCGAGTGTGTCTTTTCTTTTGGCACCTTGCAAACACCTCGAGTGCCCGAGAAGTCAGGCGCGAGAGGCCGGGCCGCCGGACGGTGGATGAATGGGCGCTTTCAGGCTGCCGGTTCCCTGGGAGATGCTCAGCCTCACCGCCTCCCGGCACTGACATCAGCTGAGCCCCAGTCCCCTCTGCCCAGCTCGCCCACACTGGCTTTACCGGGGCCGAGGTTTTAAAACTCTTTGGCCTTTCTCACTGGGAGCTACAAACAGTCAGAGATTGGACAACAGAAAGGAGGCTTCATGTCCCACCGAGAAATGTCCTCAATTTTGCCATGGAGACCTTTGTGCGCCTCATCTCACGTGGACTCAGGAAAGCCCTGCGAACGTGTGAGTGTCTCCTGAGAAGTGCAGGCCAGGCCAGGCCCTGAACCGCCTCCCGAGTTCAAGGGCACAAGCCCTTGATGCAGAGGCAGGCTGGGTTTTTTTGAGGCCTAATGTCAGGAAGGCCCTTTTAAAGAAAAGGATACAATATTCAGAATCAAGTCAATGTATGGCAAACCAATACAATATTGTAAAGTAAAATGAATAAATTAATTAATTTTAAAAAAGAAAATAAATAGTTGTCTGGAATGAGATCAGAAATCCTCATAAGTGGCTGGAGGCATGCCCGCTAGGGGTCGGAGCTGTGGGGGCGCTGGGGACAGACTCCACTGCGGGGGGCAGTCAGCTGGGGTGCTGTCCGCGGTCCTGTCCACCCAGACACAGAAACGGACCCACTGCGTCCCCTGCCCCGGGGGAGAGGTGAGAGCTGCTGTGGGCTGGGAAGGGCCTTGGCTCTGGCTGAAAGCCCACCTCCACCCCCCGCAAGGTCTTCTGGCTTTGCCTGAAACTGACAAGTTTCTCAGGACCCAGGACCTTCAGAGCTGCCCCCTTGAGTGTCCCCAGCAAATGGGGGAGGACACGGATGACCTTATCCAGCTCCTGTGCCCAGCAAGGAGCACCTTCCCCCCATCTCCAGGTTGGTATCGTGTTGGTGCCATGTGACAATCGGTCCACAAGTGTTTATGTAGTGCCTGCTGTATACCAAGGGCCACTAGCATCCTGAGATTTCCAACCAAGTGAGTTCTCGGGGGGTCAGATCTTGAAGACTGCTATTTTGCAGCAATAATAACCCTTCTGAGAGGACGCCATGAATTCCATGTGTCCAGCCGTCATGAGGTGCCATGTCTGTGCTACATGCCCGACTGGCGTTATTAGCTCATTTAGTCATCACGGGAGACTGAGCCTTCATCACTGTCCTCATGTGAGAAACTGAGACTCAGAGAGTCCAGACCTGCTGCCCCAGGTCTCCCAGGCTGCCAGGCCACGGCAAGGTGCCCACTGCATGCCCAGTTCTCTGCCCTAAGTGGGCCTCTGCTTCCCTGGCTGCTCTGAGAAGCGGATGGATGGGGATTGCCCAGGACGGCCCCCGGAGATGTCACTCAGGGTCCGTTACTGTTACTGCTGCTGTGACTGTGGAAACCCCAGTTCTGTTCTCGGAGCTTTACAGTCAAGACCGCCTGTGGTCCTCACACCCCCTCTGTCTCGGGGCCACTGTTCATGGTTCACAGGTGTGGGGGGAGGCTCAGGGTGTTCAGTGACCTGCCCAAGGTCACACAGCAGAAGAGAGTCACTAACACTCTCCACAGACCAGAGTTTTTCTCTGAATCAAAACTTTCAGCAGAACGGTGGCCAAGCCTGGCCTGGGTAGCATACAAGGCAAGGTGAGCACCCGGGAGGACCACAGAAATGGTCGTTGAGGGAAGGGAGGGGTCACCATGGCGATCGCCAGGTCTCTGAACATCCCCGCCCGCCCCCCACCACCCAGAGACCATTCCCTCTACCTCCGCGCTTGTTTGGGGTCAGCACACGCAGCCCCCAGCACCTGGTGCTGTGTGCACCTTGGACGAAAGATGGTTCTTTCACGTGGAAAGGACTGTAAAACATATTTAAAGAATAATATGTGACAGGGACCAGCTGGGTCCTACAAACCCTTACATTTTTATTACCTTACTCTTTACAGAAAGAAGCTTGCACATCCCTGCCGCCTAAACAAGAGTCTCTTAAAAATATTCAAGACTTTCTTAAATCAAGGTCTGGCCACGTCTCTCCTGAGCCTTAAAGCCTCCAGGGACACCCTAGTGCCAAATGGCCACTTTCACCAGAGTCTCTAACAAACTGCCCCAAACTGACCTTCTCAGACTTTCATCTCTGTCCAGATGCAAGCCTTCTCTCCCTTCCAGATGTTTCCATTCCTGATGGAGCCACATGGCAGCCCAGGGGCATTCTCTGCTGTCCCTCCTCGCAGGGTGAGAGAGCCCCCAGGAGCCCAGGCTGCCAGGGTGCCTCAAGGGTCCCTGAACACATCCCAGTGCTTTGCCAAGCGTTCAGAGAGTGGTCCAGCCTTCCCCCAGCTCGCCCAGAACACCATCCCAGAGGGCAGGACGGTGCCCAGCCCTCACCCTTCGCAGGAGTCAAGCCACCGTCCAGCCCAGGTCCCACACAAGGCTGAGTGTCTTCAAGACCATCAAGGGGGCACACGGCCTCTTTCCTCTGAGCACCAGTGCCTGACTTAGCTCGGGGGGCTCAGCTCTGGGCTGAGGGGCTTTGGAGTCAGTCTGACTCTATGTCCGTGACTTCGCCGGAGTCTCAGAGCTGCAGGGGAGGGTGCTCACTGGTCCTGTCCCACTTCAGGGCTGAGCAGACAGAAGCTGGGAGAGTGAGCTGCCTCCGCTGAGCCTCCTGGCCTCCAGCCTTGGGCCTCTGTGTCAGCTGTCCCTTCTCGGGCCTCCCCGCTGTGGATGTCAGTCTCCAGGCGGGCTGTCCCCGGAGCAGCCATTCTTCCTGGGACAGTGATAGCCACCTGGTGAATTTCCATGAAGTGGATGGACAGACATGCTATGAATTTACCAGCCATTGTCCTGAAAAGAAATAGCCCTGGAAAGTTTCAGATGTTTATGTCAAGAGAATACGAGAAATGTCCATCTACCAATCCCTCAGCTTGAGCCACCCTTGTCCTGATTCATCTGTATCCTGCATCCTTCCACCTCCTGCTCTGGAATACTTGGAAGAACATTTCAAACTCAACATTTTTCAGGTTTTTGCCTTAAAAACTTTATAAGAATTTGATGTTGTCATTAAACATCCAGCTAGCATTCTACGTCTTCCCGGCAACCTCATAAATCTCTGACAGCTTATTGCTAAAACCAGGGTCAAAATATGATCCACGCACGGCCATTGGTTGGTATATCTCAAATCTCTGTGGATCTTCTGCCCCCTCCCCTCTCTCTTGCCCTCTTTTTTCTCTTTTCATTCTTTCCCCCTTCCTTTGCCTTAGCAGTTCCACATTGAGGGAAACAGCTCAGCTGTCACGTGGAGTCCCGGGTCTGTTTCTCCAAGTGCCTTCCTGCCGCTCACGGGGCTCCTCCTTCCTCTGTGTTCCCTGGGGTTTGGCAGGGCTTCCCGGGCGGTCAGATGGTATAGAATCTGCCTGCAATGCAGGAGACCTGGGTTCAGTTCCTGGGTGAGGAAGGTCCCCTGGAGAAGAGAATGAATGGCTACCCACTGCAGTATTCTTATCCGCAGAGTCCCACGGAGAGAGGAGCCTGGCAGGTGCAGTCCATGGGGTCGCAGACTCAGACACGACCGAGTGACCAGCGCTTTCGCTTTCACTTTCACAGCTGCCGCCCTGCTCACCCTTGGGATGACGCGTTTCTGTGTCCACGGTCCTGTGCACTCGAGGACTTCTAGCAGCGTCCCTGGCCTCTGCTCTTTAGATGTCAGGCTATCCTGAGCTGTGACGACCAAAGCTGCCTCCAGACACGACCAGCTGTTCCCTGGAGGAAAAGTCACCCCTGGACAAGGGCCCCGCTCTAAAGGCTGATGGGATGCAGGCTTGATTTTTTCCAAAAACACCTCCTTCTCAGCGGTGGGGTTCAGATATTCCAAACGGACACGCGTGAGATACGTGATGAAAACAATCAGCTTCACAAGCAGTCCCCCGCCCCAGTTGAAACTGCTGCGCCGCCGACCAGATAACAGCCTTGGAGCGGGGGCTGACGCAGCATGGTGACCGTGTCCTAAAACAACTGAAGAAACCGATTAAACCGCAGCGCTGCTTTTTATCCCAAATCTGCGACAGTCTCCACTCATGCCACATGCGCTTAAGGGCAAATATGTTTTCCTCGCCTCTTTCTCACTGGCAATGACGTAACTTTGATGGATGTAAAAGAAATTGCATCGTGGTTTTAGGTGGACTGCCTGGGGCTGAAGTGGGTACAGGGTCCCAGGCCTCCCTTGGGCACCTGGTCCAGGTGCTGGGTCCACGTGGTCAGGATGACCACGGAGGAGGAGGAGGCTCCAGGCCCCACCCAGGACCCAGCTGTGTTTTGATTTGTGTGGAATGAATTTTGACAGATTAATCAACCAACTGGCTGTTCTCTAGGTCATTGTTCTAGAAAGCACGAATCTCTTAATGAATTCGTTTACATTAAAACTCCAAAATTGTTTAATAAAGTTTGTTTCCACTTCATATTAGATGACACAATTTTGATTTTTTTTCCCCCGCTCTGTTTTGTGTTATTACAATTTAAAATGAGGAAAGCTATGTAGTGATTTCAGGTTAATTTGTTGTTATATTTGCCAGCTTATTTCTCTGCATTATTAAAACATTTAGTACTGCAGGTCATTAGTATTCCAAAAATGTAATTAGCATATTTAATCAAAAACAATTAAGAACAAACATTTCTTCCCTTTTTAAGTAATAAAATATTTACCACTGTAAAAACAAATGGAAACCAAAACATACTTTGAAGTGTTGATTTCTGAGAAAGAAAGAAAAGAGAAAAGAGGAAGAAAGGAGGAGAGAGAAAAAGAGAAAGGATTCTAAAGAAACTTGTCAACTTTAAACTCCAGTCGTGGATTCGTTGCCTTTTTTTTTTTCCTCTCTCTCTCTCGGGAATTTTGAATTCTGTGAGCCAAGTGCGAAGAAATAAAATTTCATTAGTGCTCCTCAAAATAACAACAAAGGACAGTGTATGAAAAGTTATATAATTCCCTGACCAGGAGTTTGATTTCTCAGCTGAAAATGTATTTCTGTAAGAATCCGTTTAAATGCTAAATTGTTCAATGAGGCCTTGGGATGTCAGAGCAACAAGAACAAAGAGAGAGATTTGGAAATCAGGAGACCCTGGGCATTTGGAGAGGTTACCTGGGCAGCGCCCCACCCCCAGCTGTGGGGTCTCTGTCGTTTCTGCTGTTGGGCCCTCACGGGACCCTGCACGTGCCTCCAGCCTCCACCCGCTCCCACCTGTGCCTGCGGTTCCTGGTGTCTTGTGCCCTTCCGTCTGTCTTCCCAGCTCCGACCCCTGGGCTTTCCGGGCCAACTAAGCACCAGCAACATGTATTTTCTGCCTCACTGAGACCATTAGCCCCTGGATCTCTCTCCTTTCTCCCTGCTCTTCACTGCTCCTCCTTCTTGTCTGCAGTCTCTTCTCTCAACAGCTTACTGTCCCGGTTTCTTTTGTGTGTCACCTTCTGTCCAAGGGCTCCACGCGCCCTGCACTGTGGCCTCATCGTGCTTTCTTGGTTCGTCTCTGAACCTTAGCCAAACCGGCTCCCGCCTTTTCTATGCCTCCCCTTGGGCCATGGAGAGCACCCGGGGAAATGACCCAATGGGGAACTTTGTGTCACTATAGATAGAGTCAGGTCCCCAACACGAGCACCCACTGCGTGTTGAGGACTTTGTGCTTGTAGAGTTAGCATTCTGTCCACATGAGTGATTTAAAAATTTAACTCTCTTCCCGAACCTTCAATTCCTATATTGCATCATTCTGTCTTGACCCGGGTTTCCTCACATAGCAGAGCCTGAGATGAAAGCTTACGTTCAAACTGTTCTTTGGGGAATTTGATTCTAGGAAACAGGAGTACCGAATAGGAGGCAAAAAATAAAAGAGGGTCAATATCAAGTTAAATAGTTGTAACCCAATTAAGCACTTGCAGTAAAGCTACAACAATGAACGATTAGTTAGGGCTCATAAGCAAGATTGTACTGAAATAGTGTAAGAATGGAAGTTATTGAAGTGAAGTCTAGTCAAGGCTATGGTTTTTCCTGTGGTCATGTATGGATGTGAGAGTTGGACTGTGAAGAAAGCTGAGCGCTGAAGAATTGATGCTTTTGAACTGTGGTGTTGGAGAAGACTCTTGAGAGTCCCTTGGACTGCAAGGAGATCCAACCAGTCCATTCTGAAGGAGATCAGCCCTGGGATTTCTTTGGAGGGAATGATGCTAAAGCTGAAACTCCAGTACTTTGGCCACCTCATGCGAAGAGTTGACTCATTGGAAAAGACTCTGATGCTGGGAGGGATTGGGGGCAGGAGGAGAAGGGGACGACAGAGGATGAGATGGCTGGATGGCATCACCGACTTGATGGCCATCCAACCAGCTTATCCTCTGTCACCCCCTTCTCCTCCTGTCCTCAATCTTTCCCAGCATCAGGATCTTCTCCAGTTGGTCAGCTCTTGATATCAGGTGGCCATAGTACTGGAGCTTCAGCTTCAGCATCAGTCCTTCCAATGAATATTCAGGGTTGATTTCATGTAGGATTTACTAGTTTGATCTCCTTGCTGTCCAAGGGACTCTCAAGCGTCTTCACCAGCACCACAGCTCGAGAGCATCAGTTCGACCCTGATCCAGTGGATGTTGGCAACATGATCTCTGGTTCCTCTTCCGTTTCTTAATCTAGCTTGTGCATCTGGAAATTCTCAGTTCAGAGACTGTTGAAGCCTCGCTTGAAGGACTTTGAGCACTACCTTGCTAACGTGTGAAGTGAGCACAATTGTGTGATAGTTTGAACATTCTTTGGCATTGCCCTTCTTTGAGATTGGAATGAAAACTGACCTTTTCCAGTCCCATGGCCACTGTGGAGTTTTCCAAATTTGCTGGCACATTGAGTGCAGCACTTTAACAGCACCATCTTTTAAGATTCTATATATTTATCCAAACTTACAGGATATGCAACATCAAAGTGAAGCAACCGTGATGTAAACTATGGCCTTTGGGTGATTATTACGTGTCAACACAGGTTCATAAATTGTAACAAATGTCCTCTCTGGCAGGCCACGTTGATTACAGGGGAAGCTATGCATAGTGAGGGCAGGGCATAATAAGAAACCTCTGTATCTTCCCCTCATGTTGCTATGAACCTAAAAAAGCTTAAAAAGTTGATTTAAAAAGACTTCTTAAAAATGATACAAAAAAGAAAATAGACAAATCACAGACTGTAGATGATATACTTAATACATATGAGCAACAAGTTGAAATGTCTGTAATGCTTAAAAAGTCTGCTACCAATCAATAATGAAGAAATAAACAATCCCATACAAATATGGGTGGAAGATTTGTATAGGGAGTTCACAAAAGATGAAATCCAAACAGCCAATGAAATATGTAAAGGTAACACATTTCATTAGTCATTTTGGACATGCAAATTAAAATCATGATTAGACGTCTGTTCACATACATTAGACTGACAGAGTAAGACGTCATCAATACCATGTTGTTGAAGCAATGAAGTGCACTGTGTTCTGTTGGTGGGAGTGTAGCTGCTCTGGCTACTTTGAAATACATTTTTGGCAGCATTTCATCTAGTTGAAGATGTGTTTCCTAACACTCAACAGTGTTGGGCTCTGGATTTGCAGGTATTTGCAAGACTGTTTATAGCCAAATTGTTAGTAATTGACAAGCACTTGCTATAATAGAAATGTTCATCCATAGTAAAATGGATAAATTGTGATATATGCATACAGTGAAACACTACACTTCAATGAAAATTTACAAATTACAGCTTTACACATTAATGGACATTAAAAAAAAAACAATGTTGAGTAAATGAGGTAAGACACAGTAGATGCATAAAGCACAATCCATTTATTAAAGTTCAAGAACACACAAATCTTCTCTCTATATATTTTATCAGTGAATTTGTAAGTTATAAAACCATAAAGAGAATCAAGGAAATAATTTTCACAACAATCAAAATCATGGTTATTTCTAGAAGAAAAAGATTGTGGTTAAGAAGACATAATTGGAGTTCCGAGGAGCTAGAAATATTCTATTTCCTTAAGACGTGGTGCTAGGTCACTTTTAGATAACTTTATCCTTATGTCGTACAGACTTTCTGTGCTTAGGTATGAATATAAAAAATGAAGTGATTATTGGGGAAACTTTATACCGATATGTTAGGAAACTTAGAACAAAGTGAATTCTTTTGTAAGAAGATAAGAATTCTGAAAATTGACACAAGGATTAATGGAAACTCTGAGTGACCCATTAATTATCATCAAGTAAATTAAATTAACTTTAATATTAAAAATCTACTGCCAACACATCATCCTCTGACCTAGGTTGCTTGGCAGGTGAATTTGAATTTTACCAAAAACGTCAAGGAAAATCTCACTGATTGTCTCAGCATGAATTTGAATCTCAGATTATGACTGAGAGAGGAGTTCCAGTAACACAAGCTTCAAACTGATACCAACAGAAGGGCAAGAATCACACAACAAAGGAAAAGTTTAGACTTTGCTTGCTCATAAATACAGATTTTAAAATACTAAAAATAAATTGGCAAAAGAAAGTAAAAGAATGTAAAGAATTGTTTCTTAAAATCTCATTATGATTTAATTCCTCACCTGTAAAAATGATTTAATGCTAAAAAGTTGATTAAGTTAACAGATTTGAAGGGAAAAGCTCTATGATCAACTTGCTGCAATTACAAAAGATTAATTATACCCAGCACACATGTTAATCAAAAATCTTAGCAAACTATGAAGATATGTCCCTTAACCTAACTATCAAAAAATTCTGCAACAATCATTATATGTAAGAGTTAGACACAATAGAAGCAGTATATCCTTCTAGATTAGAAAATCAAGCGAAGTCGCTCAGTCATGCCTGACTCTTTGTGACCCCATGGACTGTAGCCTATCGGGTTCCTCTGTCCATGGGATTTTCCAGGCAAGAATGCTGGAGTGGGTTGCCGTTTCCTTCTCCAGGAGATCTTCTTGACCCAGAGATGGAACCCAGGTCTCCCGCACTGTAGGCAGATGCTTTACCATCTGAGCCACCAGGGAAGTGGAAAAGATTTAGAAAATAAAAAACAATCTATAAAAGTCCATCTCACATCATTTTTATTAAGCAACAAAGACCCTAACCAGTGCAGAGCCACTATGAGAACTAATAGGAGATTCCAGAAGGTTCCAGGAATCAAATTTTTATCCCTCAGATTAATACACCCATACTCTTGCAACAAGTAATTATAAGTAAGATACAATAAAATTTATTTTATAATATCCAAAATCTATAAATTAATCTATATCTAAGATATGTCAGACAGTTATGAAGGAAATGCAAAAGTAGGCTGAAGAATTTAGACCTAAATAAATGCACAGATAGAGAGCTAATAGAATTAAAGACTCAGTAACAGAAAGAAAATAATTTCTCAGTTAGTGAAAACACAGATTAATAAAAAAAATTCAATTTCGGTAAAAATCCCAAGAGCGGTTTTCCCTGGAAATTTGTTGTCCATTAAAATTTGTAACAAGTATGTCAAGGGTCAAGGGCCAAGAAAATTTTGAAAAAGCATTTAGGGACATCTACCAGATATCAGGGCTTATTATTTGTACATAAATGGAAAAATGGATTAATGGGATAAGATACAAAGTCCCTGAGAGTATCCATATTTGACTACTATTTAATATATAATATATGAAGTGATAGCATTCAGATTGAGAGAAATGATGGATTTTTTAAATAAACGGTACTAAACCTAGTGGTTATTCTCATAGGAAAAAATAGCTTGACCCCTACATTTTATCTTATGTATACCTGAGTTCCAGATGGACTCTAGACCTAAATGTGAAGAACAAACCCAAGGCCTTGGAGGCTTCCTTCTTTCTTCATCTTTTAGATGTTCAACAAAAAAACCCAGACCATAAATTTGTCTACGTTTAAGGTGAAACGATTTCTCACAGACTCAGGAACACCTACATCATTTAACCGATAATGATGACCATCAAACACCAATAGAAAAACTTGCAATATCCACAAGAAAATAGCTAAACCCGAAGAGAAAAGCAGACAAAGCTTGTGAACAGACAGTTCACAGGAGAGATTCCTTGCCCAGGTGCCCAAGTCAAAAATCTCACAGTCATTCTTGGTTCCTCTGCTTCTTGGTCCACATTGACTCCTTCAGCAAACTGTGTTAGTTCAGCCTCTAAAATATAACCCCAGCTGGACTAGTTCTCACAACCTGACTTTCTCTGATACCGAGGAATCTTATCCACAGACCTCTCCCTCCAGAACTGGAAATTCTTACCCAGCCTCCCTCTTTCCACCCGCCCCCAGAGCACTATAAAAATCTGTGTGTGGCATAGTTTAGGTCTCTCTTTAAAACCCTCTGACTTATCGAGTCACCCTTGGGGGAAAAACATTTTCCACCATGACTGAAGACCTACAGGATCTGGCCTCTGACTTCCTCTCCAAAATCGCTTCCGATCCTTTTACTCAGACACAAAAAGCTCTCTGGAGCCTCAGAATGCAAAACGTTCTTACCAAGACTTTGACTTAATTCAAGAAACCGTCCCAATGACCGGAAACTATCCAAGGGTGCCTCCAGCCGTCGCCTCTACAGCGCGCATGACTCCCCTTTAACTGCTTACCACTGTCTGCAATCAGAGAATAATAGAGAAAGAGCAAAGGATAAAATCTGATTCCCCAGCAAAAAGTGAGCTCTTCGAGGACAGAGCCTTCTTTCCACTGCTCACTCCCCCCAGCACTCCCAACACAGAGGGCAGGTTGCACAAACACATTTAACATGTCTGTGCAATGAGGGAAGACTCCTCAACCTCATGTTAACCAAGAAACGCCAATTGATGAAGCAAGGAGACATGGCAAAGTTAAAACATCCAGCGATGGAGTTTGTGAGGATATGGAGAGGCGGGAGCCCTGTAGCAGTGTCCATGCTTGACATGGACCACTCAGCTTTACATTTTGCATCTGGCAGACTTACCCAGAGACAAGTCCTACTATCCAAAGTGTCCTGCTGTGGACAGTAACTCCTATGGCCTCCCTGTGTGTGAGAGTCAGTGCAATCGTTCTGTTGCGTGGTTTGGCAACATCTACATCTGATGAAGACGGGCTACTTTCCAGTCCAGCAGCTCTGCTCCTAGCTGTGGATCCTGGAGAATTCCTCACACATGTGCATTAGGACATTTTTTTTTTTACAAGTATGTGAATTGTATCCATGTTTCCAAGAACTAAAAACTGAAACCAACTTCTAAACTCTCCATAGAGAAATAGACACATCAGTTGCTATGTAGTTATATTATAGAATAGCATGCCAGTTATAGTGAACTAAAGCTACATGTATAAATCTTGAAATCATACTAAGTAAAAAACCAAGTTTGAAATAATCTTCAGTGTATCTTTCCATTTATGCAAACTTCAAAAGCAAACATACATTTATTATCAATGGGTAGCATGAATATGTACTGGGTGGGCCAAAAAGTTTGTTTGGGTTTGTCTGTAAGATGTTATGGAAAAACACTAACAAATTTCTTGGCAACCCAGTATATAAATCTGATCAGGATGAATAGGTAATTATTCTAAGGGTATAACTGCCCTTAAATGGCAGTAGTGATGATAATGACAGCTTTAACTACACACTGAAAGGTTTATGTTATGAACAAATTAAGATTAGAAGTGAATACAGCAAAAGTTTGCATTTATTAACATCTGAGTGGCTCTTCCATAGCCATGTATCATACTACTCAGCACCATGTGCTATATTTGAAGTGCTTCATAATTAAAATTGCAAAAACAATTTAAAAAATAAGAGCAGATATGAATAATTTAGAAAACAAAAAGATGTAAATGATAATTCAAAGGGCTGGTGTGATAAATGTTTTCAAAAAATCTCATCAAATGGACAAAATCCTGTAGTATAATAAGAAAAGGTAAAAACATAAGCAAATAAGCACCATGGCAATTTTAATAAATTATAAAAGATTGCTGTGCTCAGATTCATGCTAAAAAAATTCAATAAGTTCAATGAAATATTTTAGGAAAAATAGGAATAAACAAAAACTGAGTAATAATAATGAAAGAAATTGAAAAAAAATTTTCATCTTCAACATGTACATTGTTGTTAAACTACTCCTTGCCAGTTGATAAAATCTCTAGCTTGACATCATAGCCCTTGTGCCTCTTCACGTCCCAAAGCCTTGGCCCCTTCCCGGGATCCCTGGCGACCTCCCAGTCCAGCAACTAAGGCTTCCGGAACCCCTGTAACTCTCGCAGCTCCCCATTCTGTTCCAGTTCACTCAGACTCTGGGTCTGAATGGCCTGGGTCTGTTCTGTGAACATGGATATCACCCCCACCCATATTTCATCAAATATTGCAGATCTTATGAGAAACCAACAACTTATAGGTTCATTTTATTATTCATTTCATTCATTTTATAAGACTAAACTGTAAGATCCAAATCGAAAAAGATCACACACATACTCCCACCCCCCACTCACACCTACACACAAACACAGAAGTGAAACTACTGTCCAGTGTCACTTTTGATCATGGATGTGAAAATCTTAAAAAATAAGTGTACTAGAAGCATCCTTTTTTATTAAAGAAGTGGAATAGTAATAATATCCCAACATATGCTTTCTAATACTGTACTCATAGAATAATACTAATAGAATAATATCCTTCTAGAAAAGAATGATGTACTACTGTGAACAGAACTTATTAGCATAAGTTATATCAGCAGATGAAAGAAAAAATAATTATTTTAGTTAGATATCTAAGAAATATCAGAAAAAATTCAGTGTCTAATTCCAATATCAAGGTAGAATAGTAGGACTGAATGTATAATTTCTTGGTGTTTAAGGACATCTTAGCTGTGTAACTGATCAAATAGGTAGTGTAAAATGTGTAAGGTGTTTCCATGAAAATGAAGAACAGATTAAGAATGTGTATTTTCTCCACTTAACTTTACCTCTTTCAGAAAATTCTAGTCATTGCCGGAGACCAAAGTAATGATCGGGTTTTTCTGCAACATCTTACGGAAGGAAACTGAACAAACTTTAGGTCCAACCCAATGTAAGAGTTGACCAAGAGTTGAAACATAATCTCCAGAAAGGAAGAGACAAAATAACGTTTATGGGCACATGCCATGGTCCTTTGCTAAGAGTTTATTTGCCCGTGAAATAGAAAGAATCTACTGGAAGACTAATTGCAACTAACAAAGAGTGTTCAGTAAGGTGATCGATCATAAAATAACCATTTAAAGGTAATGGCTTCAACAGACTCATACATACAGAGAACAAGCCAGTGATTAACGGCAAGGGGAGGGAAGGGGAGGGATAATTAAGGGTGTGTGTGTGGGGGTAAGGGGTACAGATTATTAGGTATGAAATAAGCTCTAACGGTATATTGTACAACGTGGGGAATATAGTCAATATTTTATAATAACTATAAGTGGAGTATTACCTGCACAAAGAAGAATATGGAAAAATGTCCTAATAAAATGCATGTAACTTATGCACATAAAAAACAAAATAATCAAATCAATCATTTCAGGTTATAAAAACTAAGTGATAAGATTGTCTTCTTTTGGCTTTTTTTTTAGCAAGCAGAATGCATATGCTTTTAAAATCTTAAATAATTCAAATGTACTTTCTCATGCATCTGCCATAACCAGCAGAAGCTAAAATAATAAAAAAGATCTATTTACAAATAAAACAACGAATCTAGTACCATAAAATGAAGGTAATTAGGAAGGTTCAGGGCCCATGTTTAAAAACTACGAGCCTGCTGATGCAAATGAAAGCACGCTACTGTCAAGATTTCAGTCCTCCTTGTTTGATTTCTTTTCTTGGTCCGTCAACCAGGAGAGTTTCAAAAAGTGTTTCAAAAGGGTTCTGATGAGGCACAACTGACCTACAATAAACAGTATGTATTTAAAGAAGCAAGTTTTCACAGATGTGCACCTCACAATCAAGATAACACACACATTCACTGTCCTCCAAAGCTTCCTGGTGTCCTTCTGGCATCTATTTCTTCCCCAGGCCCACCCCACTCCATCCCCAGACAATCCCCGCCTGCTTTCCCTCCCTCTGTATTGCATTCGCTGAATTTTATATGAATGGAATCATATAGCATCCGCTCGTCTCTCTCGCTCTCTCTCTTTTTTATTCTGCCTTCTTTCATGCAGAATAATTACTTTGAGATTTATCCATGCTGCAGTGTATCAATGTTTTCTTCCTTCTTATTATTGAGTAATATGCTTTTCTAGGAAAGTTATTTTGGGGAGGAGTGGAGAACTACACAAAATTCTTCTAAAAGTCACCTGGCAGGTGACAGACACAGAAGCCTCATAGGAGGCTATCTTTAAAGGGAAGAAACACTAGTAGAGAATGCTAAGACTAATTACCGGGATGCGATAATCAACAGTATGGTGCAGGACTAGAGACAACCGAGGCATCGATGACTTAGAGTAAGACCTCTGGAAGCAGAGGGAAACGTAGAATTCGAAAGGGACAATGGGACTTTTAAATCAACAGATAAAGCATAGTTGAGCTAATAAACACTGTTGCGAAAGCTACTTAACTAAGATCGCAGGCGTCCCCGATGGCTCAGACCGCAAAGCGTGTGCCTGCGATGCGGGAGACCCGGGCTCAACCCCTGGGTCAGGACCCTGGAGAAGGAAATGGCAACCCACTCCAGTACTCTTGCCTGGAAAATTCCATAGACGGAGGAGTCTGGTAGGCTGTAGTCCATGGGGTCTCAGTCGGACAGGACGGAGCGACTTCACTTTCGCTTGCTCTTTCAACTCAGATTAACTTTGTCGTTGCCGCTCAGTCCTGTCCAGCTCTTTGCAGCCCCATGGGCTGCAGCTCGCCAGGCTTCCCTGTCCTTCACCACCTCCCAGAGCTGGCTCAAACCCATGACCATTGAGTCGGGGATGCCATCCAACCATCTCGTTCTCTGTTGTCCCCTTCTCCTCCTGCCTTCAGTCTTTCCCAGCATCAGGGTCTTTTCCTAATGAGTTGGCTCTTCGCATCAGGTGGCCAAAGTATTGGAGCTTCACCTTCAGCATCAGTCCTTGCAGTGAATATTCAGGGTTGATTTCCTTTAGGATTGACTGGTTGGATCTTCTTGCTGTCCAAGGGACTCTCAAGAGTCCTCTCCAACACCACATTTATATAAATCATCAACAGAAAATGTGTAAAAGCAGGAAATACTTTCATAACGTTGAGGCTTCTGAGTACTTTCTGAATATTTAGCTGCTTGCAGAACTCATATGATAATATAAAAAAGTATAACTGCATAAAAATTAAAAACTAAAAGCTCTTCAACTCTATGGAAAGGCCAAAGGCAGATGACTAAGAAGGACTAACCTAATTCCTCTGTAAAGAGCTCTTTAAGATGGTTTACAGCCCACACGTGTCCAAGCTGAACCATGATCCTCATGTATATACGAAGTCAAGTGCACAGTAGAAGAAATGCAAATGTGCAAATGAGATGATGGAAAGACAGTCAGATTCACTGTTGACGGAACAATCTTTCGAGCCAGGAGCAGGTGTTTGAACTTCTTTGCTAAAGTAGTGCAGACCTCTCATGGGATTTAGCGAGGGACAGAACTTCCAGGAGAGAGTGGATACGGCAGGATCCAGTGGGCAAGAATGGTAGCAGGGAGATGGTTATTGGCGGGGTTGGGAAGGGGGGAGGTCTTGATACAAGCCTGTAGACAGAAAGGGGATGGGGGAGGCAGCTAAGCCTACTCAGTGGCAGCTGAAATGGATAAAAGAAGATGGGTTCAGGACGTTTTTGCAGGATGAGTCAGAGGACTTTGCTATGACTAGCCTTGGCATAGGAGAAAGTGGTCATCACCATTACCATGGCCTCAGTTTGCCCAACAAAGAAGGCTTTGAAGGTCTCTGAACTCTGGCTGGTCTTGGACCAGTGACCTTGTCCTCTGAGGGGTCTTGACCTCATTCACAGCTGCAGTGAATGGTGAGGATTTGAATCTGACTTGTGAATACTGCCAGCTGGGCTTCTACTGAAGGACATATTCTTAAAATGTTCAGATCTAAAGTGAAGTCTGCGGGACATTTGACCAGTCTAATTTCATAATAAAGTTTGAAATTTCAGAAAATTTAATGTTCATTTATTTGCTTTCCTCAATAGAAAGCTCTTACTGACTCTCACCAGGTGCCAGGCACTGCTCAATATCATAAGAAATAATAACTTATGCAGCAAAGGCCCCTGCCTTCCAGAACCTTCCAGATAAGAGATACGTACCATGGAGCTCAATACCAAAACTCTGCAGAGGAAGCAGTGCCTGACTGCCTGGGGTCATGTGGAAGGACTCAAGAGCACGTGACATGTGGAGACCTCAGTAGAACTTTTGAGAAGTTACCCAGCCTGTAGTGGCCCCTGGGCTGAGCCCCTTCCTCATGGTCTCATTCCATCCTCACAACCAGGAGGTGGGCACCTGGCATCAGTGTGATCCCGGCCAAGTGGGTTTTAGAGCCGAAGGTTACAGTCAGGTTCACCCCAGAGCCTGCCTGCTGGGGCACCATCTTCCCAGGGATCTGCCTGGAAAGTGCCAGGAGTTCTCAAGATGGACCCGAGGGTGGGTGTTGCAGACAGAAGGGTGTTGGCAGAGGACCATGGTGAGAACAGCAGTGGGCACCAGGGTAGGAAGTATGACCAGGCAAGCGGAGGGCCAGTGATGGTGGCCTTGGGGCCAGCATTGTGAGGTGTGGCCTCCTGCAGGCGGGCCCGGACGTGCCGATGATGTGAGACAAGGGAGGGGCCTGAGGGGGATGCTGTAATCACTGTACTGGCCTCCATGTGAAGGATGGATTCAGACTGGAGCAGAGAAGGCTGGGCGGGGCTGGGAGGAGGGAAGCACAGGACCTGCTCAGCCAGGCACCTGGGCACCTGGAGGCCCCTCCTCCGGATCCTGCTCCCCTGTGATGTCCTGGACCCCAGCCCAGAGAGGAGGCGCAAAGGACACCACAGGACGTGGCTCTCACCCATGAGATGGGGCGGGGAGAGAGGGAGGGAGGAAGGAAGAGAGGGGGCCTTCCGGAAGGCGGCAAACATGTGCTCAATCCTCAGTGGGGGAAGAGAAAAGCCAGACCAGTTGAGCATATAATATTGACGAGCGTCTCTTGGGCAAAAGTCACACCTAAGCCCATATGTTTTAACAAATTAAGAGGTAAATAACGTGCTGAAGGTAGCATGAGCCACATCTGAGCATCTCCAACAATGAGAAATCTTGGTGCCTCAACTGCAGATGTCCATGGAAATCGCCTCCTTTATACTCCCTGGCAAAGCCTTCCCTGGCTTGATTCTTTCAGCACGAGCCCTGGCTGCATTGTGCTCAACCTCCAAACCGTCTGTAAGGAGGGAAGCCTGCCTGTGTTTTTGTGTTTGGCTTAAAATCCATCAGCAACCTCCCGGGGCTGATAAGACAGAGGTTTTCAGTAGGAAAAATTCACCCAGGACCATCTTATGCATAAAAAGAGACATGCAAAGGTTACATCCTCAATTTGAAGGGCCCGTTCATATTCCTGCCAAGAAAACATTAATTTATGTAAAGAAGCCTGGCTCAGCCCCCAAATGGTTAAATTTCCCGCAGTCTTGCGTTTCCTGTTCGTTAGTGGTGAATCTATCTCCACGTACAGAGGCCATCAAATCTGGTCACCAGAGACTCCCCGTTGACTTACATTGGGGTCCAGGGATTGCTCCTGTTCTTATGGAAAATACCTCCGAAATCCCTGAGCTGAGCAGTTTGATCTCCTCTGCGGTGAGAGCTCGGCTGAGAAGGGCTGAAGAGTGCAGAGAACACTTTCCTCGCATAATTTCATTTGTCAGGAGAATCTTGCGGCTGACATTGGAAGAGTGATTTAATTGATTTTAATCATACACCTGAGAGTGGGAAATTGAGCCCTCTGTCCTGAAAAATAATTCTAGGCTTCCACCGGAATATCTAATTTGCAGCTAATAGTTTTTTCTTGAAGTTTTGTTGTGAAGTTTGGAAAACACAGATCAAGGGTGAACATCAGATGGTGAATGGCAGCCCAGGAGGCCGGAGGCACCCAGGCGCGCCCTGCAACTCGACGTGTGCGTGTCCGGGGAGTCGGGACACGTGGCCGCCAGCCGTGGGCACCGTCTGCAGAGCTGGTTGCTCTGGGCATGCTGTCCTTCAAGGGAGCTGAGGGCATTGGCGGGCCAGTGCCACCCATGGTCTCCAAGCCCTCATTAGACGCACAATCTAGGACCCCAAGTCTCCGGGGAAGCACAGGCTGTTGTGGGCTTGACTGAAATCTGCGAGGGGACACATATTACTGAATTTTTCCAAGGGAGGCTTTCATTCGCAATGGATCAACATGAAAAATAAATGAGGGTGGCTTTCATCTTCTTAAATTTAATCCACTGTAAGGAAATGTTATTGCACAAAAAGAGCTTCTGGGCTGGAATGAGTGTATTCACATGAAAGAAAGTCAGGTTGGCTTTGCATGGCAAAGGGCCAGAGCATTTTATATCTGCTTCCCGAGGAAACCTCTGTGACCTTGTGGGGCTAGGGGTGATTTAGTCAACAAGTCTTGCAAGACCATGGACTGTAGCCCACCAGGCTCCTCTGTCCATGGGATTTTCCAGGCAAGAATGCTGGAGTGGGTTATCATTTCCTTCTCCAGGGCATCTTCCTGACCCAGGGATCGAACCTGGGTCTCCTACACAGCAAGTGGTCTCCTGCATTGCGTGTGGATTCTTTACTGCGGAGCTGCCAGGGAAGGCCTCCTAAAGCAGTGCTATTAGCAGCCGTAATTCAGAGGGGATGGTGATGAGCAAAACTGTGAAAGTGGAAGCAAAGTCGCTCAGGCGTGTATGACTCTCCCCATGGCCTGCAGCCCACCATGTTCCTCCGTCCATGGGATCTTCCAGGCGAGAGTACTGGAGTGGGCTGCCATTTCCTGCTCCAGGGGATCTTCCCCACCTAGGGATCAAACCCAGGTCTCCCACACTGCATGCAGACACTTTCCTGTCTGAGCCACCAGCAAAACTGTGCGAAAGTGAACGTCGCTCAGTTCCTGTCTGACTCTTTGCGACTCCATGGACTCGTCCATGGAATTCTGCTGGCCAGAATACTGGAGTGGGTAGCCTTTCCCTTCTCCAGGGGCTCTTCCCAACCCGGGGATCGAACCCAGGTCTCCCACACTGCAGGCAGATTCTTAACCAGCTGAGCCACACAACTGTGTACATCCCTCCAAATGCATGAATGTGGACACAGCCTCGTGGTGCAGAAGCAAGTGGAGACAGTCACGTTGGTGTGAATCCTCCAGGGGAAAAGCTAAGGCACCACTCACAGTAGGTGATAAAGACTACCCACGATTCTACATCTCAGCTCTAGTGGAATACTCAGTGTCCATAAAACCTAAAGACAGGTGCTCGCATCCCAGGGAATGCAGGGCATCAGGGCTTGTGTCCTCATGCACGCATGCTAGAGAACATGCTGCCCTTGCACCCCTCCCGCACCCAACACGATGTCACCGTATTGACGGTAAAAGTAGATTTCATGGGATGTCTCTGGTTCATCCACATGGCATTCCTTGCAGAAGCAAAAGCCAGAAAAGCGTTCAAGAGACAGTGTTTGATACTGATTACCAGAAGCCTGAGATAAAGCATATTTTGTCGTATATGGTCTTAAAAATTACATGAGTGGTTATGTGCTCAGATGCTCAGTCATGTCTGACTCTTTGTGATCCCTTGGACTGTAGCCCGCCAGGCTCCTCTGTCCATGGGATTCTCCAGGCCAGAATACCGGAGTGGGTTGCCATTTCCTTCTCCAGGGGCTCTTCCCGACCCAGGGATTGAACCCAAGTCTCTTGTGTCTCTTGCATTGGCAAGCAGATTCTTTACCACTAGCGTCACCTGGAATACTGTAGCTTCTCCAGAAATATGCTTCTTGGACTTGCAGAAATATAAACAGAGCACAGTGAGTGGCGAGTGAGCCCCACTGTTCCTTTCAGATCTGAGGAAATTTCCAAAGCCCTCTCGGGCCCTCTTGCGTGGTTCAGTGGGTCCTGCATCCTGGGTCATGGTTTTGGGCAGTTTGCCCTGTGACCTTGAACATGTCATCTTTTCATGCTTTATTTCTCTTAGTTTTCGAGTGCGTCTGGCAAATGCTCTACCTATTACTTTGGAATGTCTTAACATGAATAATGTCATGGACATGAACTTGGAGTCTCTTGGAAAATAATGGGAAATTAAATACCTAGCTTTCTTAAGAGATTGTGGATGCGATTATATTTCTGTTTTTAGTGTCCAAGAGCCTTCAGTCTCCAGGGTGACCAGTCAGTGTCCTGTGATGACATTCACAAGTTGCCCAAAGCACTGATGTGGAAGTGAACTAGGGTGTAGAAGGAGAATACTTGGTTTGGAATTTGGACATGATCATGTACTTATTCTGTGAAGAAAGAGATTGTCTTTCTCCCTCTGAGCCTTAGTTTTCCCATCTGCCGAATGGGAGATGCTGCATGGTCTCACCATCTAGCAGCTTAGGGGAGTTGGAAAGAAAAAGGTTCAGAATGCTGGCCAAGGGCGGGCTGTTGCCCCATCAGATCATACGCCCATGATCTCCCCAGCCAGCCAAGACTCCCCACGGAGGCTTCACCCAGGATGTCAGAATGTGGGGCAGAGCAGCCAGCCCTGTGGAGGACAAGGGGTCTCATCGGACCATGGTATCCCCCAGGGCTGGCACTGAGCCCTCGACGCCACCCCCACTGGCTGAAGATGCGAGAGCAGTGGAGAGGACCAGCAAATGTACACTTCCCAGAGCAAACCTGGGGCTTCCAGGAGGACAGGCTCTGCTGGCAACAGGAGGAATAGCCCCAAAAGCTGCGACTCCACTGGAAATTGACAAGACTGGTTCCTGAAACAGTAAACAGCGGGTGGCTGAGCCATCTCTCGCACATGGTGGGAACTTAGAACTTGGGTTTTGAACTGGGCCACTGAGATGCTCTGCCTTCTTAGGCCCCCAGTACACAAAGCACCAAGTGCTTAAAAACAATGCCCTTTAGAACAGCCTCAGTTTTCCAAGAGTGTCAGTAGCAGAAGCCCTCACATCTGGGCCAAGCTTTAGAGTTTACAGAGTCCTTATATAAACATCACCACACTGAACTTTCACAAGAATCTCCAAACTCAATATTGATACACAGGCATACTGACTCTCAGTAAATTTAAATTCAGAAGCAGAATTGGGTAAATTAAAAATGTGGGAGAAGTCAATCTGCTTCTTCAGTTTAGCCGCTCAGTCATGTCCAACTCTTTTCGACCCCATAGACTGCAGCACGCCAGGCCTCCCTGTCCATCACCAACTCCTGGAGTTCACCCAAACTCATGTCCATCGAGTCAGTGATGCCATCCAGCCATCTCATCCTCTGTCGTCCCCTTCTCCTCCTGCCCCCAATCCCTCCCAGCATCCAAGTCTTTTCCAATGAGTCAACTCTTTGCATCAGGTGGCCCAAGTATTGGAGTTTCAGCCTCAGCATCAATCCTTCCAATGAACACCCAGGACTGGTCTCCTTTAGGATGGATCTCCTTGTAGTCTAAGGGATTCTCTGCAATAGGTATTTTATAATTCTTTTTAATCTTTTTTAACATCACTCATCAGTGTGTACACACACACATAACTAAAAAGTTTCACAAAGCACTACTTTTCTCTGTGTGTGTGCTAGGTCACTTCAGTTGTGTCCAGCTCTTTGTGACCCTATGGACTGTAGGCTCCTCTGTCCATGGGATTCTCCAGGCAAGAAGACTGGAGAGGGCTGCCATGCCCTCCTCCAGGGCACCTTCCCGACCAGGGATCGAGCCTGCATCTCTCCCGTCTCGGGCGTTGGCAGGCAGTTTATTTACACTAGTGCCACCTGGAAAGCCCTACTTTTCCCTAGTATAATCCAAAGTCTTCAATATTTTCTATTTTGGTCAATCTAATCTCATTTTTAAAAAAATGCTGGTTGCAGCTCTCTAAACTGATTCCATGACATCACAAGTGGGTCATAACCAGCAGTACAAGATTTTGATTCTATGTAACTACAACATTCTTAAAACTCGGACCCAAATATCAATATACTTCTTTAGAAATTATAAGAGCAGGAAAGAAAGTTGCTGCTCATGGCAAGGGCCTCCTATTTTTCATCATCTCTTTCTACTTTCAGCCCCTGAAAAAGTAAAATAACTCGGTAGGTGGGTGGTTGCTTGGCCCCAGGGTTAGCAAGATGACATTTGAGTCTGCTGCAGACAACATCCCCTCTGCCTTTAAATACCAGTTCTGGTCACCACAGTGTGTTCACAGGAGTTCATGTCATTTATTCATATCTAAAACGTTTTAAATTATGGGCCTCCTTATTGAGATAAGAGCATTTTTAAGCTGAATAATTATTTTAAAATGTTTTTTATTTATTTGTTTAGCTGTACCGGGTCTCCATCGTGCATGCAAACTCAGCTGCGGCATGTGGGATCTCGTCCCCAGCCCAGGTCCAGCCCAGGCCCCCTGCTCTGGGAGCTCGGAGTATCGGCCACTGAGGCACTAGGGAATTCGCAAGGCCAGTAGTTCTTGATCAAAGTCCTTCTCCTCAGCAAGAACCAAAGAAATGCCTGTTCTAATGACCCTTTGTTCAAGGATAACCTGTTTCCATGATGATATGAACTTTGCTTGGTAATTGCCGTGTAGTGAACAAACTGGAAGATGTTGCCTCCCAGTAAGTGATGGGATCTCAGCACATGCGCTGATGTTGGAGGCTGGTGCCTCCCAGTAAGTGACGGGGTTCAGTGTATGCACTGATGTTCTGTTTCATCACAAGCCCACCCTGTGAGCACTGCCTGGACCACACGGTCATTCGATGCATCTGCCCTTTGATCTCTCTCCTCCCCTTTCTCCTTCTCTCTCTTTTTCTACCCTCTTTCTCTCTCTTTCTTTCTCTCTTTCTCACTCTTTCTTTCATTCTTTCTTTTTTTAAATCAATTCAGATACACAGGCGATTACAAAATTGTTAGAAAGGTCTCAGGTAGACCTCACCTCATTCCCTGCAATGGATACACACTCTACAACTACAGCACAGTATTAAAATCGGAATAAGACAAAGTTGTGAGCCATAGAGTTTATGTATATATATATGACCAGTTTTATGTGCATTCTTTCCTCTGTGTGTGTGTGTGTGTGTCTGTGTGTGTGTGTGTCTGTGTGTGTCTGTGTGTATCTGCGTGTGTCTGTGTGTATCTGTGTGTGTGTGTGTGTAGGGTTCTAAGCCACCGTGTCCATGCAGTTTCCCATAACTAACCATCACCATTGTCAGGATGCCAGTCTGTTCTAGGTTTCCACTGCTTCCCTCCTGTAACCACAAATCCTGGTCTCTCTCTAATACCTAGAAAGCCCTACTCCTTTCACCATCTCTATAATTTTGTTATTTCAAGAATGTTTTACAAAGGGAATCCTGTGCAACCTCATATGTAATCCAGAGAGGCTTTCTTCCCTCGGCATCCCCTTGAGACCCACCCCATTAACGTGTATATCAGCACTGTCCTCTTTTTTATTACTGAGCAGTATTCCGTGTACATATTTTGTCTGCCCGTCCAGCTGTTGAAGGACAACAGGGCTGTTTCTAGTTTGGGGCTATTACAAGTAAATCTGCAGCACATGTTTGTGTGCAGTTCTTCATTTCTCTGGCCAGGAGTCCCGTTGCTGAATTGTGTGATAATTGCATATTTACTTCTTAAGACACTGCCAGACTGACTTCCAGAATGGCTGTGCCATTTTTGGTTCCTACTTGCGATGTATGAGTGATTCATTTTTCATCATCCATGCCAGCATTTGATATCATCACCGTGTTTTCATTTTGACACTTGGATAGGTATGTCCTGATGTCTCATTGCAGTTTTAATTTGCTTTTCTCTAACAGCTAACGAGGTCATCCTCAGTGTCTTAGTGGTTAAGAACCAGCCTACCTATGCAGGAGACGTAGGTTCTATCCTTGGATTGAGAAGATCCTCTGGAGGAGGAAATGGCAACCCACTCCAATATTATTGCCTAGGAAATCTCATTGACAGAGGAGCCTGGCAGGCTATAGCCCGTGGGGTCACGAAAGATTCAGACACGGCTTAGTGACCAAAGTTCATCAAATTATTGATCTTGTTTATGCATTGAGATAACCTCAGTCAATGGACATGAGTTGGAGCAAACCCTGGGAGATATTGAAGGACAGGGAAACCAAGCGTGCTGCAGTCCTTGGGGTTGCAACGAGACAAACATGACCTAGCTACTGAACAATATTTTCAATAAAAATCCTTCTCCTCACAAGAACCTTCTCCTCATTAGAACCTGTTCTAATGAGGTTCTAACAACCTCAATCACCCCTCCTAACCTCCCCCAAGAACATTGAATCCATGTTGGATCCTCTGGTTATGGAATGAAGAAAACAGACATTCCTAACATCTCTTTAGGGACAGAGAAACAGGTCCCTTTCTGAGCCAGGCTCTCAGATGGGCCCAGAGAGAGGAGTAAGGAGGCTACTGAGGCGACTTGGCAAAGTGGGAGTGTTCTTAGCCGAGCCTCCAGCGAGCAGAGGGAGCTGAGAGTGAACAAGCAGCAAACTCAGCCACGAACGTGCCAGCCACGGCGCGATCGCCGGGCCCCACACAGTCAGGAGAGCTGAGCCTTCCCTGCTCCCTTTTCTGCATCTCTGCCTCTCGGATCCCCTCCCGGTTCTCGCTCAGCCTCCCCTGATGTCCTTGTCACCTCTTGTCTTCTCTTCCTGGTAAATGGCAAACATCTACAACCCAACTAGGACGCCACCAGGATAAACCCCGTGTTTGCTCTTTGGACGGTATTCAATAAATTACAGTGAGCTGGAAATGTCAGTGGCTTGGAAACTGTAAGCACTTTGCCTGGATGTCTTTAAGCAAAGACCCACAGCTGGTGCGGTGGTGAGGTAAACCCTGAGGATAAGCCCCTTTAATGGGGACGAGGAGGTTTGCCGCACCCGTCACAGCGGTGACTTAGCACCGGACACCAGGTGTGGCGCTGAGGCCGGACTTCTCTGATCGTCTAGAACCATTTCTTCAATGGCTCTGTCTTCTGAATTCTGGAAAAGTAGATAGGTTCAACAGAAGCCTGCCCAAGGGTTGAACCAGCAAAACTGCCGTGCTCCTCTCTGGGGACCAAACGTGGGCCATTAAATTCGCTTCGTTGGTGATTTCAGTGACCTGAACCACCAGGGGAGACTTTGGTGTAGAGGATAAGAAACAGCGTACCTACCAACTCCCTTCATTAAAATGCCATGACTGCTCCATGTAGGCTGGCTGGCTGGCTGGCTAAGTCGCTTGTTATGTCTGACTCTGCGACCCCATAGACGGCAGCCCACCAGGCTTCCCCGTGTAGAGGGGGACACTTAACCGCCTCTCACATGACTGGCTCAGCATTGTTCTTGGGGTCACTGACTGTGCCTGTCCTCCAAAACCTAAACCCAGAAGTGGACACAGGAAACTTGGTGTTCACTTATTACTTTCAGAGGCAGGATTCCTACTCTCCATCTGGCTTAGGAAACATTTTCATGCTCTTTAGGAAAGAGGCAAGATTTCTGACGGTCAGGATTCCTTGAGCATCACCAGATAGCAACTTGAAGGCACACCTGCCTGGGACACACAGTATTTCTAGCAAGTCAACAACCCAGGAAAATCATAGCTTAACCCTTGTAATTCAGCTCAGTTTTGGGGTATATTGTTCACTTTCAAAGACTTGTTTTAAGTGGTTCTTCTGTGGCCCCACATAGATCCTCTGTTAACAAATTTTTAAATAAATATGACAATAGCCGATTGGCAGGCAAAGAAAAAAAAACTAATTTACTATTAATAAAACTATGGCAACAAAAGCAACACGTGTTGTTTGGTTTCCTTTCTTTCTGCCCGTCACCCACTTGTCCCAAGTGTGCCCAGAAGCTTCTTTTCAGCTTGGTTGTATGGACTCCTGTTCAGATGACAAAGGGGCTTGCAAAGAAATGTCACCTGGCCCTTGGGTTCTGAACTCAGAAATTAGTCTCATCCATGCAAGCTACATTCACCCTCTTGAATTATTTCACTTTTCACCAAAGCAGGCTTTGAAGACAGGCTTTGTTTTCATCCTGAATGATCCCTGCTTCGCCCTCAGTTGACAAACTGGGGGAGGACAGACATGCTCGGGCCCCTGTGGGGAACTCCATGGGGCCGTCTGCCCCATTAGGCCTGGAAGAGGGGTGAAGCATTTGCCCCTGAAGGAATGTCCAACTTAAAGGACAATGGGCCAGGAGTGTCTGTGAAAGAGCCCTCCTGGTGTGATGATGACCTTCTGGAAAGCAGGGTAGGCAGGAAGACATCACGTTTATATATTCATTCAACAGACATGTATTGAGTGCCTGTGTGTGCTAGGTCACTTCAGTCATGTCCGACTCCTTGAGGCCTGATGGACCATAGCCGCTCCTCTGTCCATGGGATTTTCTAGGCAAGAATGCTGGAGTGGGTTACCATTCCCTCCTCCAGATATACTGAGTGCCTACTATGTACCATATCCTTATGTCTTAGGGTTATAACACAGAATAAGACCCAAACATTCTTCACATCATGAGAGCATAGGGGCTACTGTGTATTCAGACATTAATCATATAACATCATGAGCCATTAAGTATAGTTTTGACAGGTTATGATAAACATTGGTGAAAGTTCACCAGGGCCCTTTGCTGTGTCCTGATCTGTAGCTCTAGAAGAGTTTTCACTATGGACGTTCTCTTTCTTCTGGCTGAGCAGTCAAATCTTGCTCAAATGTCATCAGGGTTAGGCTAATTGCTATGACTGAAAACCCCAAGTCTCAGCAGGTTCAAATAGTAAATATTTCCCATTTTGGTCATAGCTGTTGAGAGCTAGCAGAGTGAAGGCTGATCCACATGGCCTTGGGGATCCAGAACCTGCCATCTTGTGGACCTGGTGGGTGGGCAAGGAGCCAGGTAGAGGCTGTGCCAAGATCCACCATCCCCACACCCATTCCATTGGCCACCAGGACACCTGCCACCTCCTAGGAGTGACCAGAATTGGAAAGTGGAGCTAATGGTGTCCCAGGAGGACAAGAAATGGGGACTTTGGTGAGCTCCCTGAGCACCCTCTGTCCTTGGAATCTCTCTCTTGCAAAGTGTGTGTGACCAGAACGGCATGGTGGGCACCGGGGCTGTGTCTTTTATAGCTTGTCCATATTTTGGCTTGTCCTAGGAAACACTCATTCCTGGAATTGCCTATCAGCTGTCCTCTATGCTGTGTTGTCCACAGAATCGTCTGGCAGTTATTTTTTAAGGAGTAGCCTTGCCTTATATTTTCTGGAGTTACAAGTGAGCTTGCACCATGTTTAATGTTTATTAAAACATTTTTGGCCCTCAGTTCAGTTCAGTTCAGTCACTCAGTCGTGTCTGACCCTTTGCGACCCCATGAATCGCAGCACACCAGGCCTCCCTGTCCATCACCAATTCCCAGAGTTCATTCAAACTCACGTCCATCGAGTCAGTGATGCCATCCAGCCATCTCATCCTCTGTCGTCCCCTTCTCCTCCTGCCCCCAATCCCTCCTAGCATCAGGGTCTTTTCCAATGAATCATCTCTTCGCATGAGGTGGCCAAAGTACTGGAGTTTCAGCTTTAGCATCATTCCCTCCAAAGAAATCCCAGGGCTGACTGATCTCCTTCAGAATGGACTGATTGAATCTCCTTGCAGTCCAAGGGACTCTCAAGAGTCTTCTCCAACACCACAGTTCAAAAGCATCAATTCTTTGGCGCTCAGCTTTCTTCACAGTCCAACTCTCACATCCATACATGACCACGGGAAAAACCATAGCCTTAACTAGAAGGACCTAGGCAAAAATATAATCAGAAAAAAACAAAACAAAACTTTAGGAATTGATACTTTCTAAACAAACAGAAAAATATCACATGCTGTGGAGCCAAGACCCCAGCTCATGGGGCTTTTGCAGACTCAAAGGAGACAACACAGGTGAAATAAGATGTGATATATTGTAGGTGCTCAATAAACACTACTTATATTTATTATTATTTCATAGGAACTTTCATAGCAAGGTGCTGAGGGAAAGTATATCAACAAATCAACCTAAAGGTAATCCATAATCTGACATTTTGGAGCAGCCAGGACTAAAAGAGATGTTCTGAGTCTCAGGATAAAAATGCAGCTCTGACAACTGACCATTCACCATCAATTCCCACATTTCCTGACTCTTTCCCAGGACCTGAGCGGGGTGCTGGGTTCTCAGATGATAAATGAACCTGCGCTCAATGGATTCAGTTTTTTTTGGCGGAGGGGGGATGCTTGTACAAGGCTTTCTCCAGGCTGGTAACCTGGCCAGTGAAAAACGGCAGGACAGACCTCCGTGCGGGGCTGCTCAGCTGACCCCGCACTGTGCCAACGTCTACATTCATTGTCGATATCAGTGCAGACATTATTCCAGGCACAGGGGTGCCAACTGGGATTTTCTGCTTTGTTTTTGAATCTTAAGTCTTAGTTTATCCACCAACGGAAGCAGGCTTATAGATAATAAGAATGAGACCCGCATGGCTGCTGTGAGGTTGAATTTGACAATGAGGGTAGAAGTCTTCCCTAAGTAGCAGAGAGTTTACAAAGCCAATAAACACTGATGTTATAGAAAATGTCATTTTGAGGCAAACTTTTCACTAACAACAGCTTCAATCCAAATGAACAAACAAAAACATTTCCCATAAACAAATGAATAGTTGGTTCTACTGGGTGGCAACCATATCCTGCAGTGAAGACACTTGCCAAGTGGCTCAGTCTTTTGCCCTTTTCTAGTCATTTCTAGAACTTTCTAACATCTAGATTCTGCTGTGGGGATTAATATATGCATGTTTCTGTTGCTCCTGGCCACACATACTGCCTGATGGGTGACTTTAATTATTAATGAATTGTTTGTGCCCACTGATGAGACATAAGATTGTTTATTTCTAAACTCCATGATTGTTTTAATTAAAAAAATCAAGGAAAGTAAATATTTGGAAATAAACTACAAAAGTACATCCATACTATAAAGCTATATTTCAAAAGGACAGATGAAACAAAGAAGAGAAATAAGTACAAAAATAGTTGAGAACAAAGCATGCTGAATTCCAAACACCTAAGGCAAGTCTGGCTTTAATTTTCACATCATCCAATTAATGTTTTTCTGCTCTCTACCTTGAACTTTTTATAAACAGACCAGAATTCCAATATCTAAGCAGGTGGCAACCCAGTGCCTATTTTGTGTAGTTTCTAATTTGGTAAAATGAATCACTGAAAGAGAAAGCAGGACGGCCGTTCACATATCAGAGTGCCAAATTTATTCTCCATTTGAGAATAAAAGAAAGTTTTTCCTTCACCATTTGCCCTTAAATGTTTGATTGAGGGATATTCGCTTCCATTCAAGGTACCTGGCTGACAACAAAGCCAGAAGCGGCTTATTCCACAGGCTTCTTAGGACCAATAAATTCTGCTAATACCAACCGCTGTTCAGCTGTCCCTGTGGTGCTTTGGTTAGAAACATGGAGCCCTGTCTCCTGAGCACTGCCCGTCACCCAGATGGTCAGCTACCAGGGCCAGAAGCTGCTACTTGGTGCCAGACCTTGGCCCCCTCCTTGAGGGGGGCGGGGGGTGGGGGGAGGGTTGCTGCTGACCTTGAAAATTGAAGGGATGCTCCAGAGGGCTAGATACTCACAAGCCAGAGATGCCTCGTGGTGAGCCCTTGGCGTTTACTTCCTCCGTCATATCTGTGGTCTCCTGCCCCTGTATCAGCAACACTCCTGAGCTCAGGAAGAGAGAAAAGAGAGCCTGCTTCTCAGAGGTCAGCCTTTGCCAGAGTTGTCTCCTTACAGCTCTAAAATTAAAAATTGGAAAAAAAAAAGAGAGAGAGAGAGAAAGAGAAAACTGGTAACTCTGCACCCTGAGTCTGTCACTCACCTGCCTTTCTGCTCACGCTCCCATGGAAAGACCGGGGGCCTTGATCCTGAGAGGGCAGCCCCCCAAGCCCATCCCGAGACTGCCCGTGTGACAGCCAGCACTCTTCAGGGCAAGCTGGCAGATCTGGGCAGGGGGTGGGGAGAGGAAGCTGCCAGGCTTCTTTGCAATTCAGATGGTAATGTTCTCCTGGGCTTGTTTACCATCTGCTGGGCACACAGACATTTCTCTATTTGGTCATTAATTAATGTCCTAACTACCAAGCCACACCAAACGTGCAGCACTGGTATTTCCGAGGCACTTGTTTACAAAGTCAGTACAGCTGAATTTCTTTCAAATTCTATGGCTTTGAGTTTGAATTTGTTAAGACACATTTTTGTCAGAAACTCATTTAGTAGCTTGGAGGTTAGTCAAATGGATAATATACGAAATTGTACGTTATTTTTAATGATTTCACTGAACACTATCCTTGATCCAAACTGGCTTTATCCCTTTGACAATCTGGAGACTAGTTATCAGAACATAAAGAGAAGTGCTCTTACATTTCCCCAGGTAACAGTAACACCTGCCTTTTCAAGTCAGGTACTGAATCACCATCAAGATTCCAACCCTTGAAAACTTGGCTGCTCAAGACCTGGAGTTTGGGTTGATCGATGCTGTTTAAACTTGTCAACTTCTCTTGGATGCATCTCAAAATATCTTGTGTTTCAGCTTCCTTCTGTTTGAAGTGGAATTGGGATAAGCGACCCCTAAAGATCCTTCTAGCTAGAGATCAGATTTGAAGTCATGGTCTATGGAGCTTGTGTTGACAACGTAACCTGAGGAGTAGGTTGTGGACTGAATGTTTGTGTCCCCTCAGAATTCAGGTGTTGAAATCCTACCCAGCAATGTGATGGATCAGGAGGAGCAGCCATTGAGAAGTCATAGGATTAGATGAGGTCTTCACGGGGGACTCCTCACGAATGGGATTAGTGTCCTTTTAGAGACACGAGAGACCTTTCCCTCCCTCCCTCTCTTTCTGTTTCTCTCTCTCCCCGTTTCTCATATGAGAACACAGCCAAGAGGCCACCACCCACCAGCCAGGAGGAAGATTTTCATCGGAAACCCACCACGGTAGCACCCCTATCTTGAACTTCCAACCTTCAGAACTGGGAGGAATAAACTCCTGTTTTCTTATAACCATTTCATCTATGGTACTTGTTATAGCACCTTGAACAGACTGAGGAAGGATACAAGCAAAAACATCCATGAGGCTTGGGCTTGGTCTGGCAGGGAGGAAGCAGCCAAGAGAGGGTGTTCCCTGCTTAGGCACCCCTCTTTGTGGGGTTGACTAGCCAACTAATGAGCATGATCAAGCCATCAGCCCACAGCATGATTACAGAATGAGCCCTTGACTTCCGGGTCCATGTGGGTGATTTCCCAGGAAACATGGAGAAGAACCTTTTGGACAATTGCACAAAAGTACCTAGGCCTGCTTGCTTCATTAAACTCACCTTAGAAAACCAGGTCTTTGTGTATGTGTGTGTGTTGGGGGGTGGGTGGGTGTTGTGTAGCACTGGCCCAAATGAAGCAACTCCTTCACAAAGCATTTGGTGTGATTCAGGAGGTAGCGTCTTCCCGCCTTCATTTCTTAGACCTGGCAAAGTTGGACAAATGGGCTGATTTGGTGCATGTGGATTCAATATTTCACATTCCATAGAAGAACAGGCTCAGCTATCCTAGCAAACAGGCCTCAGATCAGAAAGAACCACCCGACCTGGAAGCTGGGTGAGAAAATATGAGACGGGGTAAAATGTGATTTTTTAAATTATTTTTTAAAATTAAAATATAGCTGATTTTCAATGTTGTATGAAAAGTGAATTTTAATGTACTTGTAGCCCTGGGACTGGATGACCCAATGTCCTATTGCCTTGGAAGTGTGGCCTGGCCCTCCCAGGCCCCCTGGCTCTGGGCTTCCAGACATGTTTCCAAAGAGGACTGGGCTGCCACTGTCTCTGATGCCACAGTGAGCGTGGGCAGGGGCTCTGTGGCACCTCCCAGGGGGTGTCTTCACCAGGCGGAGCAGGGGGAGGCCCCAGCAGAAGTCCTAAAGCAGAGGCCCAGTCGTGACAGGACCCCTCCCACTGAGAAGCCCGACTCCCCAGGGTCCCTTCACATATGACACCTGCAGGCTTCAAGGTAAATACCCTGGTGAGTAGAGAGGATGCAGGCCGGCCTGCCCCCTGGGGTGACCGTGAGCCTGAGGCCTGGCAGGTTCAATCCCAGTGCAGATGGCAAGGTCAGTGGCAAACCCGGGCATGGGGAGGGGGTGGTGAGGCCTAGGGGAGACAGGATGTAACTTTAGTAAGCAGGGAAGTGTGATAGTCACTCAGTCGTGGCCAACTCTCTGCAACCTCGTGGACTGTAACCTGCCAGGCTCCTCTGTCCATGGAATTCTCCAAGCAAGAATACTGGAGGGTTGCCATTTCCTTCTCCAAGTAAGCAGGGAAGGTAATAGAAAAAACATCCGTTTCCTTTTCTATGGCCTCCTTCACGGCTTCTAATCACTGCATGTTCCACTTTGTGTCCATCTTTTACCTTAAATTATTGACCGAAGTCAAAAGGCACACCAAAGTCTCCCTCTGGGAGAACATCCCCCTCCCCCGTCTCTGGCCCCAGCTGTCCCTGCATTGTCACGGAGCCTCGGGACAAGAGGGAAGGACAAGCCCAGCCCCCACATGTCTCCCTGGGGACATCTGGAAGATTCTCACTACCTGTTGCGACTTCAGGATGGAGTGACATTCCCCAAGCTGCTCAACAACATCCCTCTAAACTGTTCTGAGCAGAAACACCTGTATTCACCCTTTTGGGAAATTCTGTGCTCTAGGCAGCGCTTTCTACTGGGTGTCACCCTTCGTGTGTGTGTGCACCCTACCCCCCAACTGCCTCCAAGCTGGCAGTCAGGGAAAACATGAACTGGTCTACTGTCACCGACTCTGCTAATTAAAACCGACACACACACCGGCAAACAACAGTCCCCACTCCCAGCCCCTTGCAAACTCTACAGAGAAACCAATACTTCAAAATATTTCCTTCTGGACAGACTTTGACCTCCATGTAGGCAAACCTTCGGGAGAAATTCCTATCCATAATGGCTTAAATCTATCAAAACACCTCCTTGATTGATAAACATGCTGGGTTTATATTATGATTACTGCATACAATTTTCTGTCACTGTTAATTTATTTGAAAGTCTTAACCTGGGAGGGTATGACACCGGCAGTATTTTATAATGAGAACTGTAGAAATAAATCATTGCCTCCAAATAGTACAAAGAAAGCGTGACCCAATCAGTCAGTACACAGGTGCTGGGGTAGCACAGGCTACAGGCTTTACACGCGAACACGCAGCCGCACGCGTCAGCAGCACAAACGCCCTGATATCGAGCTGTGAGGATAATCCAGGCCCCTGTAGGTCTTTTATCCGATGATGTCCAAGCGCTTTGAACAGGAGAGTGTTAACTCTCTCTGCACTCGGGGCTGTGGGGGGTGGAATCTAGGCACAGCGAGGCTCACTCTCTGGTCCACTGTCAGGCTCCAAGCCCAGCCTAACCTCGGTTTAGCCGGCACCTGACCTTGGAGCTAAGACCCCAGAAGAGACACGCCCTTCCTTCTCCTTCATGCAGACAGAGGCCGATGCAGGTGAGCAGCGTGGAGAAAACCATCAGGACGTCCAGATGCATGGGTGGCCAGCGAGTCCCAGGCCATCTGCCCCACCCCAGTCTGTGACACCTGGGAGCGGGCATCCAGATGGGGTGGGAGACACGGGCACACCCAGTGGCCGTGGACCGCCTGACTCTAGGAGGCCGCTCTTCAGTTGAGGGCCATCCAGGCAATCCTGAAACATTCCCAAATGAACTTTGCATCGAGACGTTTTCATTCGCTGCCTCCCTCCTCATGCATATTAACAAATGGTATGCGCGGCCTCATTTAATTCCCTGATTTTACATTCGGATCACTTTCTCTTTTACAGCTATTTTTACCGGGCTTCATTAATCTTTGTTGAATACAATGGCATACATCTTTAATGCGGCCCCTGTCAAGTTGTATTTCAGCAAGAGCTGCAAACTGAATGACAGCGAGCAATATTAATAAATTTAACATAGACTATATCAATTTTTAACCGAAGGAATGTGGAAAGCTAAATGTATTATTTTTCATTTAAATCATAGGGTTTATCACCAGTTAAGTAGCAGCGATTTCGAGGAAACTTGTGACGTGCCATACAAATAGATTTACATCTCATTAATAAGTAAATTAGGCAAATGCCTTTCAAGTTCAGACAAGTACATAAGTGTAATCTCCATATTAAAGGAGTAGTCTTTGATAAACCACCAAGGAATTGTGGCAGCCAGGATGTGACATGTTGCCAGGGCTGGGGCCTTGTGCACAGGCCCACCTTAATTACACTCCTTCATTACTAAAGACCGAAGTGTCTCTCCAGTTAAGATTCTATAAATGAACAGCATGCCGGCACCTCCCAATTCATTTTTGCAGGAGCCATGAAAAGGTGGTAACAGTTATGAACAAAAACGAATTATCACCTTTTCTTTCTCTTGCTCGACCCACCATTGCACTAAGATATTGAGACAATTCACCTTAAATCGATGAAAGAAACGATCCGTGGAAGAGGTTATTTTGTTGAAGCAAAGAGAAAGGGTAATAGAACCAAAAAAAAAAAAAAAAAAAACTCTGATTTTTAAAAAATTTCTCTTCATAAATCCCAACAGAGATAATTTGCTGTAAAATGTAAACCCAGTGAGAACTTGTCTGTCTGTGTTAAATAAAAAGTTACGGTTGGCAGGAGGCATGTTTTTGCAGTAGCTTTAGCGATTATAGGAAATTACATGCAAAGCCAGAGTTCTGATCCTAAGTTAATTTATAATTGGAAAAAACTTATTAATTAGCTATGTCGCTCTAATTAAGAATTAGAAGAGTGTGCATTAGGAAGGCAGTCAGTAGCCAACTGACAGGAGTTGTTGAAAGCCCAGAAGAGACAGCTGCTCAGCCTTGCCCATCAGCGCCGGGCCTCTTCCAGGAGCCCCGCATGCAGAATTGCCTGCCCATCCCCGTAGCCTGGTGCTCGAGGCAAACGTCAAAGCGGAAGACGCAGAATCTACAGCCTCCTTGGGTTGGCCACCACAGGGCAAGTTTGGACCCGGGCTCCTCCTGCCACCCTGTCCATCTGCACGTGGGACCCGAAGCTTCTAGAAACACACACACCTCTAAGCTCACAGCCCGTCCTACTGCCTATAATGCCTCTATTTCTGTCTTCCCACTGATTTGATCTTCCTCCACCGTTTTTTTCTTTAGCATTCTTTTTATTGTTTTTTTTTTTCTTTATCCACTGAAAAATATAAAAAAAGGATTAAATACTCCAGTGTTTACAAAAGTCAGAAGTTTTCTACAAACGCGCACTAAATGAAAAACCAAATTTTAGAACCTTTAATTCCACAGCCTTTCCATATGGGCTGCGGCTTCTTCTAGTGGATTTCGTGTTTTCCATTGCAAACGTGGAGCTGTGAAATGACTCCTATTCTGTTGGGTTATTAAGACAGGGAATGAGGTTACATCACAAACAACAAGATGAAAAGCTACTAAGTTAATTGTTCACAGCAAAAAAAAAAAAAAGGTAAATTTTTTTTTTTTTAAAACCCAACCTCAACCTTTCTGGTCTATAAGGGTCATTTTCTCTGTACAGCTTTGCTTTCAATTAGGGCAGAACAAAAGCGCAAGTGGGCATTGGAGAGAAGTCAGTGTTCCTATTTGAATACCAAAAAAGCTGTCCCCCAGATAACGATGCTTAAAAAAAATCTCTGCCTGAGCACATTTCTACCATTCTATTCCATTTGCTGGCAAAACACAAGATTCCTGATGCACTCATTTTACGAGGTTAATGATCTTTTGTTGTCCGCCATAAGCCTATTACTCATTTTAAATTAGAGGCAAAGTAGTGTGTTTAAAAGTAATTCAAATGGGAAGTAGTCTTTCTTTGAAATAGGGGCTTTCATCCCCTTTCACAACCATTAGCCTGTACTTAGTTAAAAGGCCTAGGTTGTACTGGATAAGGAACAACTTGCTGGCTATTTTGGGTGTTGCCTCTGATGAAACTCTAGGGGCAGACACTCCCCCTCCACTTCTGACATACCTCTGTTAACTCTAGGTTTTCCTTTTTAAATTTTATTTATTTTTGATTGGAGGATAATTGCTTTACAATGTTGTATTGGTTTCTGTCATGCATCAACATGAGCCAGCCATAGGCACACATATGTCCCTTCCCTCTGGAACCTCCCTCTCCCCTCCTACCCTGTTCCATGCTGTAGATTGTTACAGAGTACCTGACTGAACTCCCTGTATCATACAGCAAATTCCCACTAACTGTCTGTTTTACATATGGGACAATAAAATTTGAGGCTGGGCATTCAAAATAGTCTGGGGCTTGTTTTCTAGGGTTTGCTATAAGTCTAGGTAAAGATGACCCAGTATTAGAAGGAGTTGAAATTCTCAAAGGCAGACCTATTTTACCTTTCAGCCTGAAGATTGCTGAGTTTATCTTGAAAAGATTACAATCTCTAGAATGTATTTTTTCTGATTTACACCCAAAAGAGGAGGGTCCTGGGAAACCCACTGAAGCAGGTGGTCATGCATGCCAGCACTGAGGTCAGGAAAAGCACCCTCGCCAAGGACTGGGCACTTTGTCTGCCATCACAAGGCAAGGGTTTTGTGGTGGTCTTCTCTGCCGCTCACCTCAGCACCCTAGACCCCGCCTCTGGCAGCCCAGAATCCTTCCCAAGTCTGCTTGGCGAACATGCCATCACTCTAGAAGGTGAAGCTCCGTATGTCAAGTCCTCAGTCCCACCAGTCTCAAACTCTTGCGGGTTGGACTCTGCTCTCAGAACAAGCGAAGCCTTAGGGCAGTCTGCAACTGCCTCAGTGCAGACGTGTCTGTTTTCACATCCCCAGGAGACAGTATGAGGCTCAGCACATAGTAGGTGTTTTGTATATGACTGAAGGGAGAACAGAGGTGATGGAGCAGCTGGCACAGAACTTGAACTCAGTACCTACCCAGCCCCGGAGAGGCACTTGTTTCCTCTCCATCCACCATCTGTGGAGTGGGGGTGCTCCTGCTCCCCTAACTGCTGCCAGTTTGAAGAGGAACCTCCAACACATCTTGGTGGGGGAGCTTCTTTTGCACAGAAGATGGCTCTTAGCTCTGAGGGCTCTGAGGAAGGAGCTGTCTCTTGGTGTTTCCCCAGGACCTAAACTATGAGCAGAGGATGCATCTGGAGGTCCTCAGGCCTCCACAGCCTGCCAAGGTCCCCCACCCACCCTGTGAGTCCCACATCCTGGGAAAGCAGGCTGGCAGAGGCTGGTGTTGAAAAGGGAAAGCAGACAGATGATGGAGGGCAAGCTGTCTCATTGGATGGATGTGTTCTGGGAGATGATCAGCTCGTCAAATCCTGTTCATTTTCCACCACGACCATTTCCTTAGAAGGTTAGGACAAGCTAACCCAATGCTATCTAACCATCACCTGACCTCAGCATCATCTACTCATGATCTAGCAGGATCTAACCTCAACATCATTGACTCAACAGACATGAACTTGAGCAAACTCTGGGAGACAGTGAAGGACAGGGAAGCCGGGCATCCTGCAGTCCATGGGGTCATACACAACTTAGCAACTGAATAACAACCCAGTGTAGTAAGTTCAGAGAGAAAAAGAAATACTAAGATAGGAGAAACATACTACTCATTATTTACGAAATCGAATGACTGCTTACTTGCAAATTTTAAGAATTTAAGAATTTACTATAAATATTAGAAATGATAAGATTTCAGTGACATGCATAACTTAAAAAAAAATCACTTGCCTTCTTGTATACCAAAGCTAATCTTTTAAAAAATCAAAAGGATATATGAATCTACTGACAATAGCAAAGCCACTCTGTAAACTTCCAGGAATAGTTACCAAGAAATAAACAGGAAAAGTATGTGAGGAAAACTATAAAAATCTAATGAGACGTAAAAGAAGATTTGAATAAATAGAGAGATGCACCAGGTTTCCAAAAAGACTCAATATTATAAAGATGACAATACTCTCTAAATTACATTTTAATGCCAAGTCTAATACCAATAAAATTCCAACAGGACTCCTTCTGAGGCTTAGCTTTTAGAAATGGATAGAATGATATCTAAGCTTAATATAAAAGGTAAACAGGCCCAATTTTTGAAGCAAAAATATGAGTAACTAGGAGGAGCTGATAGTACCATAACTCAGACAAGCTGTAGAATTAATCCAATGTAGTGATTGTGCAAATAAGATAAAAAAAGCAGGAGAAAGAATCTCACCACCCCCCCAGCCACCCAAAAGCACCCAAGTAAGCATGGCAATTAAGTATGAGCTTTGTGGGACATTTTGAATCAATGTGAAAAATACTTTGCTTACTAGATGGCGATGGGACCCCAAGCAGGCATTTGTTGGTGGGGGGATACCAGCAATATTGGGGTGCTGCACGCATATGCTCAGGTCTGTCTTTGCAAGGTCAATGAAGAGCTGCCTTATATCTCATCAGTGTTCTATTATTAGAAAGTTTTTCACACTCGGGTTATCACTTTGTTGACCCTAAAAATGTATGCTTGTATATACACGTTTGAAAATGTTCAAGCAGGTGGCAGTAAAGAGTCTCAGTTGGAGACGAGCTGGTATATGACAACAGTTCTGCAGCATAGGAAAGTCAGGTGTCACCTCTGACATGACTGAGATATGTGTCACTCTGCTTGGGACCCGGGAAGGAAGCACAGGCTCAGCTGCTGAGAGATTCTTTTTAAAGTCTTTTTTGAATTTGTTACAATATTGCTTCTGGTCTCTGTTTTGTTTCTTTGGCCAGTGAGGCATGTGGGATCTTAGTTGCCTCACCAGGAATAGAACCCAGATCCCCTGCATTGGAAGGCAAAGACTCAGCCCCTGGACCGCCGGGAGAAGTCCCCTGAGTAATCTCATTCATCTGTTAATAGAAACTCTGAGTACAGCTGTGGCAACTGCACAAAGAGGGCCGGGTCATCCATGGATGTCATTTTTAAAAGGTGTTGAAATAAACGACAAATAAAATCAAACCAAAACAAACAACAACAAGACAACAAGAGAATTGTTATCATTAACGTCTTGCCTAGGAATTTAAGCATTTCATGCTGTAGTTTATATACTTCCCTGTTTGTTTAATTTATCAGAATAATATTACTGGATTTCCAATTTAAACTCTAAGTGCTTCCAGTATGTCATGAATCACTATGTAATTAGTAATATTCATTTTCTATTAATAATTTATTTTATAAAAACTTTAATTTGTGCTGTTATTATTATTGAGAAATAATAGTATTTTAAATTATTATTTTCCTTTTTTTCTTATTTGCATGAGGGCACCCTCTGGGCTGAGAGAATCCTATTCTTTATAAAATATTCTAAATTTAAGTGCCCATGTATTATAGCTTTGACAAAAAATAAACCCCATCTGAAGGAAAAGAAATATGTAAATGACCTTAAGAAGGATAAGGGTTACTTCTAATCTTAAACCAGAGGGTGAAATCACAAGGAAGAGAGCTAGAGAGATTTAGCTAGGAAAAATTTATATTAGCAAACAAGTAAGAATTAAAGTAAATCAAACAAACAGAAAGCAAAAATCTCTAAGGAAAATGAAGACATATGGCAGACTAGGAAAGGCATATCAGAAAGGTATACAGTCTCAGAAGCACAAGGAAAGAGCCGGTGACCTTACTTCATAAAATCTTTCAGATCAATTCAAAAAGGTTAACTGGTCAAAGAAAATGAGCAAATGAAAAGATGTTAAGAATCACTGGTAATCAGAAAATGAAAAGTAACCTGAGATACCATTTTTTTTTTCTGTTAGGATGAAAAAACAATAGAGATATTCAAAAATTAAATATGCAAAACCAAAAATATTTAAACATAAATCAATGCATTTGATTTATGCAATGTCAAACACACTATGAGGAGGTGGAATTCTCAGCTTTTAGGGAGAACAACATTTGTTCCCATGTGGGGAAGGAAATCAGTGCCGTGTAGTACAGACTTGATTGCTATTCACGCTCTTTCATTTTATTTCAACGATCAACATAAGAAAATTAATGGAAGATAAGAAAGATTTTTGGAGTAGGAAATGGCAATCCACTCCAGTATTCTTGCCTGGAAAATTCCATGGACAGAGGAGCCTGGCAGACTACAGCCCATAGTAGCAAAGACTCAGACATGAGCAACTAAGCATGTAAGAAAGTTTTTTCTGAGTTACTTATAAAAGGAAAAAATATTTTAAACAACTGAAACTCCATATAGTGGAGAACTGCTTAGGCAAATTATAAAGCATCCATAAAATAAAATATGATGTAGTCATTACAGTGACTATGTAGATTTATAGTTAATATAATCCCATGTTGCACTGTTATGAATTTGTATACACACACACACACACACACACACACACAAAACACTGAAATTATACACAACCCCTAATTAGCAGTGGGTCTCTATATGACTCTAAATGACTTAATAATGAAGAGGCAAGCAAAAATTCATATCAGAAAAATCATAAAGCTCTCTTTGAAGAGAACATTGGTGCTCAGATTTAAATAATTTATCATTCTGAACAAATGATAAGTAGTGGCACTCAAGAGCCCAATTAGGGGACTGGACCACCGACCTGAATAAAGATGCTAGGATGTCACCTGCATTTCAGATATGAGTGTTTGGTCTCCAGGTGGGACCTTGCCTGGCCCAGGGTTGAGTACAACAGCCATTCAGGGCAGGGTGATGGGGGCGTGCTGAGGGACTAAAGAGGAGATTCGGGGGCAGACAGCACATGGAGGTGCTCTCTGGGTATCTCCTTCCAGTTGCATTCCTTGTTGCTTCTGGGGGGCTCCAGATCCTGCTTGCCCCCCACCCCTTTCCTCCACACTGCCACCATCTTGTGATCACAAGGCCAAACCCCCTCCCTTTGCTCTGTTGCTGACTGGCTTGTGAGCAGACATGGGACAAAGCTGCCGAGAAACGGGAACCTGGAGATGGATGCCAAGAAGCAGGGAGGCAGTACCCCCAGGGAAGTTTCGGATCTTCGGGGCTGAGCTCTTTTTAGAAACAGACCTCCGGACACAGCCCAGTGTGCTGAATCTGGCTCTGAGAGTCTCAGGCTGGCCAGTCTGTCTCCCTCTAAAATTCCTGGGTGCTGCATGTCCAGGGAGGATCTGACGCTCACGTTGCTGCTCCTTAATGAGCAGGTGGTCCTGTCACTAAAGGAATGTCACAAGGAGTCCAACGTGCAGGACGGATGAGAGCAGACCCCAGCACCGGGGCTCCGTCTGACCCTGCACTGCCACCCCTACCCATAGGAGCTCCGTTTGGTAGCCCTTCAAAGCTGTAAATGCCTGGAAACAATCACCCACCTGTAAAGGCTGAGGAAACAGAAAACAGATATCATTCTTTTCTTTCTTCAATTTCGTATTATTTCATGCATTGTGGTATAACATTTTTTGCAAGAAAAAAATCAAGAGAAGCGAAATACAATGAAGACTGCAGGCTGTGGGATAACCCAGAAAGCATGTAGTGCGAAAAGCAGAATTAAAACATGTTTGTAGCCTGATTGCAACCACTTACACATGGGTATGCCATTTCCAGCTTGTGGGAGGCTTTCAATAGATAAGGCAAATAAAGTATACTTAATGAATGGGTGAATAAATGACCAGAGAATGTTCAGAAAAGGCTGCAAGGAAATATGGAAAAGAATTTTGAGGAAGATAGTCAATATGGGTAACTTTTAAAATTTCACTACTTTACTTTCCAAATTTTCTTAATAATAAATTAATACACTTAATTAATAAACTTAATTTTTATAAATAAATTTTAAAAATTTAATGTTTAAAAATTTTTAAAAATATAATCTAATTCCAAAACAAATTTCGAGTCTAAAGAGCATAGGGCCTACGGTCTTTAGAGGTTATATAGGACTGAAAGAGAGTTAACAACAACAGTGAGGAATAATTTGACAAATCCAGAATGTAACCTGGTCTCAAGAAAAGAAAACTCTTGTTTTCTTCAAAAGGACATTATCATAGAGAAAAAAAAATAAGTGGACTTTTCCGTACTAAAAGAAACTAAAGTGACATAGCAACAATCAAAAACAAATGTAGCTCTAAATTGTATCCTATCAAAGACATTCTTGGGATAATTAGGAAAATTAGGCTTTGCTCTGGATATTAGAAAATATTATGAAATGATTCATAATTTTTCCAGTATCGTAATGTAGTGCGGCCATGTAGAAGAATACATCTTCTGATTCTTAGGATATGTAAGGTGAACTATTTATAATTTGAGTATCATGGAATTTCAGCTTTCATATAGTTGGAAAAATTTCAAATATAGAAAGAATAAGTGTATAAAAACATACAGAAGGAGAGACCAAATATTGCAAAATGTGAACAATTGTTTGTAGATTGAAGGCACACAGGTGTTTCATGCAATATTTTTGTCAACAATTCTGTGTGTTTCAGCATATTTATAACAAATTGAGGAACAATTTAAAGGTAAATAACCTAGATAACATATTCAAAAGCAGAGACATTACTTTGCCGACTAAGGTCCTTCTAGTCAGGGCTATGGTTTTTCCCGTGGTCATGTATGGATGTGAGAGTTGGACTGTGAAGAAAGCTGAGCGCCGAAGAATTGATGCTTTTGAACTGTGGTGTTGGAGAAGACTCTTGAGAGTCCCTTGGACTGCAAGGAGATCCAACCAGTCCATTCTGAAGGAGATCAGCCCTGGTGTTTCTTTGGAAGGAATGATGCTGAAGCTGAAGCTCCAGTACTTTGGCTACCTCATGCGAAGAGTTGACTCATTGGAAAAGACTCTGATGCTGGGAGGGGTTGGGGGCAGGAGGAGAAGGGGACGACAGAGGATGAGATGGCTGGATGGCATCACAGACTCGATGGACGTGAGTCTGAGTGAACTCCGGGAGTTGGGGATGGACAGGGGACCTGGCGTGCTGCAATTCATGGGTCGCAAAGAGTCGGACACGACTGAGCAACTGAACTGACCTGACCTGGACTGGACTGTATATATGCATATAAACGTGTATGCGTGTTTGTGTTTGTATATATCTGTATGTGTGTGTGCATACTTATACACACGCACACATAACATATATAGTTACACGTGTACAGTCACTGCAGCTCTCCAGATGAGAGCAAGAAGGATGTAGGAAGCAGAGTTGAAGTCCCCAGAATGGCCCCGTTTCCACATTGCTTGGGACCAGTGGGGTCTACCCTCCCAGCCTGCCCTCTTAAGGGCCGGTCCCTGTTGAGTTCAGAGCCCTCAGCCTGGCCCAGCGTCTCTACAGAGGAGGAACAAGAGGTGGCTGGTACCCCTCCACTCGGACGATATGCAGACACCAGGAAGGTGTGTACAGGTTCCCAGGCACTTACGGACAGCGCAGCACAGGAAAAGACCCACATGGATCCGTATCCTACGAGAGAAACTCTCTGTGTGCATGCAGTGGTGGAGGTGGGGAGCCCCAGAAGAGGAACTGGACTGAGAGACCCTGAGACCCAGAGGAACCCCTGGGTAGGTGGTCCTGTGGAAAACCAGTCATCTCAGGGGCAAATGGTAAGAAAAGATGCTTCAGTCGTGGGGTAGAAGACGTGGACAGCCATGCCCAATGATCAGAGAACAATCAATACCATTTCAGTTCTCTAATACAGGTTTTTTTTAGAAGATATAATTCATATATCATAAAATTCACACTTTTACAGCATACAGTTCAATGGTTTGTATATATTCACAAGTTTATGCAGCCAACACTTCTAATTCCAGAATATTTTCACCACTCTCTTAGCAACTCTGCACCCTTAGCATGCAGTCACTATTTTATCCTCCACCACCAACCACTAACCTACTTTCTACCTTCAAGGACTTGCCTATTCTGGACATTTCAAATAAATGGACTCATACAAAACGTGGTCTTTTGTCTCTGGTCTCTTCACTCGGCTTGTTTTCAAGGCTCAGCATCTTATAGCAGGCATCAGTATTCCACTCCTTTATGTGGCTGAACAAATTGCATTTGGTTTATCCACTGGGCTGTTGGTGAGCTTTGTGTTGTTTCTGCTTTTCGGCTATTAAGAATAAAGCTGCTATGAACATTTTATAAACTGCATGCGTGTGTATACACACAGTTCTCTTAGTTAAATGCCTCGGAATAGGATTTCTGAGTCACATGAGGAACTTCCAGGTTTCTCCAGAGTAGCTGTTACCATTTTACATTCCTACCAGCAAAGTACAAGTGTTCTAGTTCTCCACACTCTGACCAACACTTGTTCAGTTTTTGCTTTTTAATTTTTGTTTTTACATTTTTGGCTGTGCTACACGGCACATGGGATCCCAGTGACCTGACCAGGGACTGACCACATGCCCCCTGTTTTCAAAGTGCAAGGTCCTAACCACTGGACTGCCAGGGAAGTCTTGTTTCTTTTTTTCCCTGTCTTTTTTATTTTAACCATCCTAGTTGCTATGAAGTAGTTTTGATTTGCATTTCCTTAATGACTAATGATGTCGAGCATCTGTTTATGTTCTGTTTGGCCATTTTTATATATTCTTTAGAGAAATATCTATTCAAATCCTTTGCATAATTTAAAATTGGGCTATTTGCATTTTGATTGTTGGGTTGTAAAATTCTTTTTATATTCTGGATACTACACCCTTATAATAATTTGCCAGTGTTTTCTCCCATTCCATGTGCTATCATTTCAAATTTTTGATAGTGTCCTTTAAAGCATAAAAGTTTTTCATTTCAATAAGATCAAAGTTATGTACTTTTTCTTTGTTTACTTACGTTTAGGTGTCATACCTAAGAAACCATTGCCTGATTCTGGGTCACAAAGATTTATACATATGTTCCCTTCTAAAAAATGTGGTGTTTTTTCTTTGGCTCTTACATTTGGGTATTTGATCCATTTGAGATAACTGTTTTATATTTGATGTGGGATAGAGGGTCACACCTCATTCTTTGCACACAGAAATCTATTTGGAGAACCATTTATTGAAAAGACTATTCTTTCTCCATTGAAATGTCTTGGCATTTGTCAAGAGTCATTTGGCCATAAATTCAAGGATTCCTGATTCTATTCCATTGATCTATTTGTCTATCTTTATACCGGTACCACACAGTCTTAATTACTGTGTGTGTATATTGTTGTGAAATCAGGGTGTGTACATCCTCTAAATGTGTTCTTTTCCCTCAAGGTTGTTTTGGCTATTCTGAGCCCCTTGCATTTCTATGTGAATTTAGGATCAGTCTTTCAATTTTTGTAAAAAGTGCTATCTGGGATTTTGATAGAGATCAGATTGATTCCGTAAATCACCATGGGAAATGTTGTCTTTTAAATATGAAGACTTCCAACCCACCAACATGCGGTGTCTTTATTTAGGTCTTTATTCATGTTTTTGGTATTTTTTTATTTCCAGTGTATAATATTTCTATTTATCTTATTATCTAAGTATTTTATTTCTTTTTGATGCTATTGTAAATGAAATTGTTTTCTTAATCTTGCTTCTGGGTTGTTTGTCACTATTATATAGACTTGATATATCAGTATTGCATCCTGCAATTTTGATGAACTCATTTTATAGCTCTATTATTTTCTCTCCTTAAGATTCTCTGTATACAGGAGATTATGCCATCTGAAAATAGAGATAGGTTTACTTTTTCCTTTTTGATCTTGGATATCTTTTCTTTTTTTCCTGATTGCCCAGACCAGAACTTCCAACAAAATGTTGACTAACAGTTGGAAGAGAGTATTTCTTTACCTTGTTCTTGACTGTAGGGGAAAGCTTTTAGTCTTTCTGGCTTCCCAGGTGGCTCAGATGGTAAAGAATCTGCCTGCAAGGCAGGAGACCTGGGCTCAATCCCTGGGTTGGGAAGATGCCCTGGAGAAGGGAATAGCTCCCCATTCCAGTATTCTTACTTGGAGAATTCCACAAACAGAGGAACCTGGTAGGCTACAGCCCATGGCTTTACAAAGAGTCAGACATGACTTAACAACACTTTCACTTTTTTTTTTCAGTCTTTCTCCATTAAGTGTGATGTAAACTGGCCTATCTCCCAAATATTCTTTCATGTTGGTGATGTTGCCCTCATATCGGTGATGAGTTTTCTTTTAATCAAATGGTTATAATACAGCTTTTCAAAAAACACAGTGGAAAATTTTATTGTAGGAAGATGTGTCTAATACAATTTAACTATATAACTTAAAATGTCTAAATATCATCTCATAGATATCAATTATGAATAAAGTAAAGCATGGAAAGAACTAAGATGGAATTAATACTGTACTTCTAGATGGTGGGATTATGGGTGCCTAGTCTTCTCGATAATTTTTTTTTTTTCCAACAAAGTAAAGTATGACTTTGACTATCAGGGAGGAGAGATCACATACAATTGCCCTGAGTTGGAGAAGGAGAGCGATAACGGGACAGTGTCGAAGACAGTGAGCACATGTGTGTCAGGGCAGCCTGACTGTAAGGCTACAAGGCGGCCAGAGGACTCACGTCTTGGTTTCTGGGTGAGAAAATGAGAACTCTCTGGAGCAGCTGCAACTTTTGGAGATAACACCCTGGAGGAAGAGGAGGTGCTTTGGGGATTGAGTAACCCAGGGGCAGTAAGTCACCAGTCACAGCTTAGACTGGAGAAGCAGCAAGAAGTTTCCTCTGAGGACCACCCTTCTGAGTGGGATCCAGCCTCAGAAGCCCTGTGGGGTCCGCCTGTGGTGGGTCTACTTGGATTCAGAGTGTGAGCTTGCTCCCACAAACAAGCGAAGCCATTGACCTTTGTTTTGGAAAGTAGAAGTTGTGCTTAGAAAGCCATGAGTTCCATGGCTAGAAAGGACGGGGAGGTACTGGAGTCAGGTTTTAAACTTAATTCCTCCCATTGTTGAAGGTAATATAAGAATTGAAAACAATGCCGGAAATGGCATATGCAGGGGCTTTGGCAGTGAGAGGTGAGGATGGGAATTCCTTGCAGGCAGGGCATGTTTTAAGTGAGGCACTCTCAAATCCCCACTGCTGAGTAGATGTCCACATTCTGTCACAGGTCCAGTATGTTTTGTTAGGGTGAATCATTGGTCAGTTTCAGTCTGTGACGTTCCCTCCTAAACACTGTAACAACTCATATTAATAAGGGCTGTCTGGAATTCTTCCACTTGAAGGACTCACATGACTGTCCCCACAGTGGAGGAGAATCCAATCATTGAAGACAAGGGCTGTGTCTTCAACACCTCCATATCTCAAGGGCCTGATATCTTGATACAATCCCTGTTGCAGAGTTGAAACACCCAACTATCTTTTGAAGCTATAAATCAATGAAGGCCCTTCTCGAGGTATGAGTTGAACTATTCAGAATGCAGCTCAGAAAATGGATATAGAAGGCCAGGTATACTCACTGTTTGGCTTGTTTGAGCCAATCTGCAAAGTTCTATTCTCCAAATGCTATGCCCAAGTCTTTGTCAAACTCAACAGATATTAGCATTGTTAACTAATTTCTTTAAAATAGGGCCAACAAACTTTATTTGTGAAGAGCAAGAGAGTAAATATTTTAGACTCCAGGATCATATGGTCTCTGTCCTAACTCCTCAATTCTGCTGTTCTAACCTGAAAGCCGCCAGAGACTTTACCTGAGCACATTGCCATGATGTTCCAGTGAAAACTTGTTTATAGACACTGGGACTTGAATTTCTGTGATTTTCAAAAATCATAAAACATTCTTTTGCTTTATGGTATACTCATTTAAAAGTGTAAAACCCATTCTCAGCTCATGAGCTGTACAAAAACGTTGGCAAGGTCAGATTTGGCCCACAGGCCACCCTCTGCCAGCCCCTGCTTTCGAAGAAGAAACTGCGACTAGAATCGATTTCCACAGCACAACACATTCCTTTGAGAGATTTCCTCTTCCCCAGGTTGTACAATCTAGTAGACTTCTTTTGTAAGAATCAAATAAACAATTGTTTTCAAAACTCAACTCATTGGCACTGGCACCGTGAACGTCTAAGCCAGTTTGCTTTGCCCTTTGTCCCCCCATTTCCTTCCTAAATCCCCAGTCAGTGCTCCTCTCCTCAGATCCACGTGTCTTGATGGCCAGATGGGGAGTCCAGAGAGCACGCTGTGGCCATGGGTGTGAGGAGAGCCTGGACCTCATAAAATGGCTCCCCTCCCTTAGTTCCTAAGAAAGAGCAAACTTTCTATGTGCTTCTTTTTAAAATGCAACAATGTAAAGGTCACAGAGGAGGAGATGAAACTCGGAGTTGTAATAAGGAAGGAGAAATAAAAAATAATGACAGAAATAAATTGTCATAAGAGGGGATACAGTTATGATTTATTGTGATATTCTACAAATTTGGAGGTGATTAAAAGCCACCTAAAATTCACATTAACAAGTCACATAAAAATGGAATTAAACTAGTGGGCATAATGTGGCAGGGTATAAAGAAAAATCATGACAGAAATAAATTGACAGAAGAATGATACTATTCAAGTTCTACTCCGGCGCGCCACCCTGACAGGAGCCTAGTATTTTAATTTCAGAGTTGTGGTTGAGTTTTTGGAGTTCATTAAAGGCCCACATTAAGAATCTCATAAAAGTGAGAAGAAATTAGTGACCATAATGTGGCAGAGGAAATAAAGAAACAATAATGACAGAAATAAATTGACAGAAGAATGATACACTTAATGCTTCACTCTGACACCCTCTATTAATAGGCCGCTGCAAGCTGGAGCAAATGTCATTCATATTTTAGCCAAAGTATACCACTAATTAGGCCAGCTCTCTGCACTGGAATTAGATTTGAGATCCCTCACCTTTAGAGTGGAATCATTTGAATTCTAAAGAAAAGAGCTGGTGACAGAAAAAAAAACTTTCTACTTGGGCTTTTCTAATGAGATAAAATTCCCCCTTCTCCCCATTTCCCAGCTATAATTGCTGATTATGTTGTTACATAGCCGCGGCTCTCCGCTCTCTCCTCCCGTCATTATGATCTAGTCTGGCAGATCAGGCGGCTTCAAACGCAGACTGGAGTGGTTTGAGCCTAATTTAGCGCTCATTTAGGCCGCAGGTACCACACAAGGTAAACACTGTATTGTTATAATTAATTACCCCTTAGGCCTCGCCAGGCCATCTCTGTTTCAGCTGACCCTTATCATAATAAGGCTTCCGGGCACATTGTATTTCTTTTGACAGATTAATTAGAAATTCAGCCAGTGGAGGTACAAAGCAACTCGGTCATGAATATTTAAATGGCCTGACACAAAAAATCATGAAAGGGCTGCTGAACTACATGACGGACAGGGGATATTAGGCAAGTGACTCTAATCAATAATCTCTTGATCTCTTACATATTAATACACTGCCTGCTGTTATTAAGCTCCGTAATAAGGAAGGGAGAGGAAGTTAGAGTAGCTCTGCTGTAGGCCTCGCCGAGGCCCCCAGTGATTACGCTAACTGACTGGGAAAATGCACAGAGGAGCGGGCCTCAGCCTCCTCAATCTAATCCAATCTTAAGGAATGGCAGCTCTGAGTAGCGCCGACTGGATAATTATTGGCGCTGACAAGGTGAGGGCGTTTGCAGGCAAATGAGCTCGGAAGCCGGCAAAGTCCCCAGACCACCCAGCGCAGGGCACAGCGCAACACCAGCCCGCGCTGCTGGGCCGCCTTGTCGGGGCTCCGGCGGGGGGTCCTGGGGGACCCCGCAGCCCTGCCCAAGCTCTGGGCGGGGCGGGGGGGGGGGCGCGGTGGCCGGGCCCGGGGCTCCCGGGCCTGCTGTCGGGGCCGCTCTGACCCCGAGTCGTGAGTCACTCGGGCTCCCTCTGCTCATCTCTGCCCTGCACCCAGGCCGCCGACTGAATTAAACAGCGGAGGCAGCTGAATATCATCTAAATTCATTACGAGAGTGAGTCCTCCCAGCCCAGAGCGAGCGGAGCGCTCTGCCGCCGAGGATGCCCCCACCACGGCCCACGTGGGCCTGATGCTGTCGCTGCGCATCTCCGGGCGGCTGCTAACGAACCCGGGGGCCCAGGCGACCCTCGGAAAGGTTCCTGGGAAGGAGCGGGACCGCGGCGGCGCCCTCGGAGCAGCCCCACCACCGCGGGCCCTGTGGGCGCTGAGACGGTGGGAGGCCGACCGGGCCCGCCGCCCCGCCAGGCACTCCTGCGTCTCCGGGGAGGGCCTCGCCGGGCGCTTCTCCCGTCCCCCCGGCGATTCTTTCCTAACTGGCAGAAAGGGCCACCGCCTCGAGCCTCGCCCACGTCTAGGAATGGGGGGCTTGTTCAAGGCCTTGATTTCTAAACAACCGCCTGGAGAGGCGTGGAGCTGGGCTTGGTAGCAGGAGCTGGTTGCCTCTGAGAAAACGGAGGACCTTGGTTGTCGTGCTGGAGGGAGAGGCAAGAGAAGGAGCCAGAGGAGGTATCAAGAAGTTCACAGCCGTGTCGTGATTTCTCGTGTGAGAGGCGGGGCTCTGAGCTGTGGAAACCGCCCAGAGAAACCTGTTTAAAAGAAGAGGAGGGGTCAAAGACATCAGTTCCGGCTGTTTACTTCCGGGTCGTGCCCACGTTGCCACATATCCCAGTTCAGAAAAGTCTAACCTTCTTGAGAATGAGTTTCTTTTGCTTGAATGATTTTTTTGTTTTAAAATTTTAGTGGAAATTAAAGAAAATAAATAATTTACACGCCTGTGGAGACCTAGAGCAGAAAACAAGGGAAAAGGAAAAAAAAAAAAAAACACTAAATTTTAGTCAGAGCAGGAGAGCCTAACCATTCTGGGTCCATGAGGCCCCCAACGCATGGGTGCCTTAGGAACCCATCTCCTGGTTGTGGGAAAGGGAGTGTGTGTGGCATGGCACGCATGTCTCTCCAGACTGGGGCCTGTTGTATTTAGGCCCCTTTCCTGTTTCTCCTGGTCTCTTCCTCAGGTGACCCCCAGGCTAGCAGGGAACTCATGCAGTCCAGGGTGGGCTCTGGATTTTGGGAGTAGAGCCCCTGAGCACAGCTTGTAGGGGTTACGGTTGTGGTTCCAATTCTAATCTCTTAGAAGATGCGACACACGGGAGGGCCAGTATCTGCCTGAACCTGATAGGGTCCACAGCAGGACACCCAGCAGCCCTGTGGGCTTCCACACAATGGGGGACCTCACTCAGCCTGTCTCCCCATCACAGTTGCCACCTAAGTTTGTCACTAGCACTAAAATGACTCAGCCAGTTCAAAAGCCCTCTTCATGCTAAACACTGTCTATTGCTTGTTCCCTTTAACAATGATTATTTCCAGGGTATCTCTGCAGCCTTGAAATTAAAAGACACTTCCTGAAGAAAAGCTATGACAAACCTAGACAGCATATTAAAAAGAAGAGACATCACTTTGTTGACAAAGGTCCATATAGTCAATGTAGTCATGTATGGATGTGAGAGTTGGGCCATAAAGAAGGCTGAGTGCCAAAGAATTGATGTTTTTGAACCGTGTTGTTGGAAAAGATTCTTGAGAGTCCCTTGGACAACAAGGAGATCAAACCAGTCAATCCTAAAGGATATCAACTCTGAATATTCACTGGAAGGACAGATGCTGAAGCTGAAGCTAATACTTTGGCCACCTGATGTGAAGAGCCAACTCATTAGAAAAGACCTGATTCTGGGAAAGATTGAGGGCAGGAGGAGAGGGGGATGACAGAGGACGAGATGGTTGGATGGCATCACTGACTCGATGGACGTGAGTTTGAGCAAGCTCCAGGGGATAATGAAGGACAGAGAAGCCTGGTGTGCTGCAGTCCATGGGGTCACAAAGAGGCAGACACAACTGAATGACTGAACACCAATCTGTCTTCATTCGTGGAGCCCTTCCCTGGTGTTCTCAGCATTTCCACACCATCCCTTCCTCTGCCTGACTCCATTAGTTCTGTTTTTCTAATTGAACTATAGATGATTTACAATCCTGTGTTAATTTCTGTTGTATAACATAGTGATTTATTCATACATAGATATACATTCTTTTATATATTCTTTTCCATTATGGTTTATCATAGGATATTGAATTAAGTTTTCTGTGCTTCATAGTAGGACCTTGCTGTTTATCTATTGCATATACAAACACACCTGCTAATCCCAAATCTGCTAATCCATTCCTCCCCCAATCCCTTCCCCCTTGGCAACCATCACTCCTTTAGTTCTTAGCTGGTTTGTGTCTGATTCTTGTCTTGATCCACTGCACTTTGCCTCATCCTCTGCTCTCTGCTTCATTCCCCAGGGTCCCGGGAGCTCATCAAGGCCCGGGTTGGGGCTGAGGCCCCTGACAGCACCCATGGTGGGGGCTGGTGGATGCACACAGTGTGGAAAGCCCTGCCACCCTCACCTGTGTCAAGGGACTTGCACAAACAACCTTACTCTGGGCTGGAACTCAAAAAGGGAGTAGATAATTAGGAATAAAGACCAACAATCCCAGGGTGACTGCCAAGTTAAATACTGAAGTGCAAAACTTGTAAGAATTGTTCTACTGAGTGATAGAACAATCACTACTAGTGATAATAATCACAGCAATGATGACAGTGGTAATTTCTACCCTTGCCACTTGGTTTATAAAAACATCACTGAAAGGTGTAGCTCTGGGAATGAGTTCCTGTACCTTCATCTCTTTATGGCCCGATCATAATGAAGTGCAAGCCAAGAAGCAAATTCATTGCAAATTATATAAAAGATTTGGGGCCAAAATGAAGCTGTTAAAAACCACATCTGTAAAAATGGTGTAATTATTATGGGTGGGTAAAAATCTGGCAAGAATTATTTTCTTAAATAAGGCGTAAAGGAGAACAGATGTGCTGTAACTGACACTTTTTTTTTTCAGTTTCATGATTTCTGCAAAAAAGAAAAAAAAATGATCCGATTTATCAGATCATTCTATTTATTACAGCACAGCTAAGGCTATGGAAAATCCTTTCATCTCATTTTCATCCCCAGGAACAGGAAGGCGGTCCAAAACAGCCAGGTGAGTTTCCCTGATGGGAGGAAAGCTCTGCCAGTTCTAAGGAAGGTGAAGTGAACAGGGAGTGAAGGCAGGGTGGAGGAACAGAAAGTCTGCGAGGATTCAGGGATGGGAGATGTGACAACACACTCTCAGCAGAGAACCGCAAAGGCAGAGGAACAGCAGCCTGTGAGGGCCGGAATGGGATGGGGAAAGTGGCCACAGACAAAGACGGGCAGCTCAAGTCTGGAAACAATTATAGTTCAGCGAAGACAACGGAATTCCCTGTTACCTTGGTCCATGTCTGCCGTTGGGGGAGGCATTAGGGTTGGGTTTACTTTCTTGGAGCTTAGCAACATAAATTTGTTGTCACTGAACTATTAAATACAGTGGACACATGTTGGCAACAAGGATCCAGAGAGGCATGGAACTTATTAAAGGACAGCCTATGAAATAATCACCTAAATGGGCCCACTGCACGATTTTAATATCCCATGACAACACTCAATTGTCAAATGCAGCTAGAGTGTCCAGGATGCTACTAAACTTAAGCCAGAAATTCCTAGATTTATTCTCGCTCTCTCCCTCCCCCTCCCCTTCAGTTAGGAACAGGAAATGCCAGTAAGCCGTGAGAATCTCACAAGAAATAAACTGGGAAGAGAAAAGGATGGTCTAGCATTTTATGAGATTTCTGCCATTAAATCTGTAACAAATGTCTTTCACCTTCCCTCGATAAAGAAGCAATGTGGGGTTTTAATTGGACTTTTGGCTTTTCTTCATTTGATTTAAACCAAGGTAGAATTTCAAACAATAACACGAGAACACCTGGTTAACACGTTAGATGATACGCACAGTTGTAAATTGTGGTTTTAATAGTTGCTCACTGGGGGATTTAAAAGGGTCTCATTGTTCTGTTTGGCAGATATTAAAAAAAAAATCACCAACTACTGGGTTTTAAAAGCCACACACGTGATTTCAATGCAACTCAGGTCATGAAATTTAATCATTTGACCTCACTTGTGGCCATTTATACAGGGGTGACTCACGGCCTGTGATGGGCTTTGCAAGTTTCTCCAAAGTCACCATCCAGTTTCAAGTTTGGAAGAAGTGGGATTGTTTCATCTTTCTAAGCTAACAGGGAAGATTTGGGGTGTGGGCATCAGGTGAAATCTCAGGGATATGTGTGTGCAGGTCCATATATGTTCATATCTACCCACTCAGCATCAGTGTGACCTTGAAAGTGGCTGGGAACTTCTGTTCATCTTCTTTTTGAAAAACATGAAGTTCCCCAAGCACTGCAAGCGTTAAGTTCCCCAAGCGCTTGCTCGCCACATGACTTCAGGTGGCTCGCAGGTTTTCCTTTCCACCCGCCCCTTCCTCAGCAGCAGGGGTCCAGCCCTGCCTGGAAGCCTGAGTGGGGTGACCTCATATTTTAAAGTGACAGTTTTCTAACTGCCTGCACGACTTCTGCCCTCCCTCCCAGCTGTGGCCACCATTGGGTCCTGCCTCCCAACCTGACCCTGAAGGGCAAAAACTCAAAACAAAGACTGGCCTCACTGCTTCCTTCTGATGGCGACCAGGAGCTCTGTGGAGACTGCCCACAGAGACGTCCTGTGAGAATGGCTGCCCACTGCCTGCCCTTCCCATTCCCCACCCCTTCCCCTCTCCTTCCTCCCCCTCCCCCGCTTCCTCTTCCTCCTCCTCCTTTTCCTCCTCTTCCTCCTCCTCTGCCTCCTCTTCCTCCTGTTTCTTCACGCAGCTCAATCCTCCATGGCCAGCCCATCTCCTCCTCCCAGCCTCGAAAGGTGAACACTGTGGGCTTCCTTGGATGTCTGGGCTGAATTCCTGCAGCCCCAAACCCAGGACATCATAAGGAAGATCAGACTGTGGGGCCAGAGGGTCTCCAGAGAGGGGTTTACATGGTGGCCACCACATGGCAGAGCATTACTTTAGGACAAGCAAGTCAAAGCCCAGAGAACTGAAGAGCAGCTTGGCAGACTCCAGTCTCTTTGTGGTCCTGAAGGCCTGGGGCAGGTTCTAACTCACAGGCATTACTTCTGGGAAATTTTCTTCTAGAAAAAGGCCTCTGTGAAAAGGGAAGGTATCCTCTAATCAGGGATGTCCAGAAGCCATGGCTTCTGTTGAGTCAGGGAGGAGCTGACAGGGAACATGAAGCCACCCACATTCAGCTGTTTGCCATCAGTTAGGTTCCCTGAGGTCCAGGGCCTCACACCCAGTGGGTGCCTGTTCCTCACACCCAGTGGGTGCCTGT
>NW_024070198.1:46653400-46653805 GCF_014754425.2 Oryx dammah
TGCCTGTTCCTCACACCCAGTGGGTGCCTGTTCCTCACACCCAGTGGTTTCCTGTTCCTCACACACAGTGGGTACCTGTTCCTCACACCCAGTGGGTACCCGTTCCTCACATTCAGTGGGTTTCTATTCCTCATGCATTGTGGGTGCCTGTTCCTCACACCAAGTGAGTTCCTGTTCCTCACACACAGTGAGTTTCTGTTCCTCACACCCAATGAGTTCCTGTTCCTCACACCCAGTGCGTTCCTGTTCCTCACACCCAGTGAGTTCCTGTTCCTCACACACAGTGGGTACCTGTTCCTCACACCCAGTGTGTTCCTGTTCCTCACACACAGCGAGTTCCTGTTCCTCACACACAGCGAGTTCCTGTTCCTCACACACAGCGGGTACCTGTTCCTCACACACAGC
>NW_024070198.1:46653815-46669478 GCF_014754425.2 Oryx dammah
CCTGTTCCTCACACACAGCGGGTACCTGTTCCTCACACACAGCGGGTACCTGTTCCTTACACTCAGACCTGTTCCTCATACACAGTGGGTACCTGTTCCTCACACTCAGTGGGTTCCTATTCCTCACACACTGTGGCTGCCTGTTCCTCACACACAGTGGGTACCTGTTCCTTACACCCAGTGGGTACCTGTCCCTCACACACAGTGGGTGCTTGTTCCTCACACACAGTTGATTCCTATTTCTCACACATTTTGATGCCTGTTCCTCACACCCACTGTGTTTCTGTTCCTCACACTCAATGGATGCCTGTTGCTCATGGGCACCAGTACCCAGCATTGCTGAGTCAGTCCACCTGAGCACTCTGCCAGGTTCCCTGTCAGTCTGTGTTTCTGCTTCACAGGATCACATGATGGGTGAGCTTGCCGGGAGGTCAGCAGAGGCTGTCACACCCTGCTGAGACAAAGAGCTGGGCACAAAAGAGCAAGGCAGCCAGCCTAGAAGGGCAGCTCGTTCTGTGAGAAGCATCACCAGGGTGAGCCCTGCCCAACAAAGACCTAATTGTGGATGAACTGGTCGCCCAAATGGACATGACTTTCATCCTCACAGAAGGGAAGGCCCGTCACACCTGTTGGCCTGCAATTCTTCCTGAGTTCCAGGACTTGTCACTCAGCGTCCCCACTGGAGCTCTTGTCCCAGGAGGTGCAATCTCCTCCTTCCTGTCAGCTGAGCCATCACCAGCCATTCCCCTCCACAGAGTGAAATAAATAGATAATGGGTTAGATCTTTGAATTCTTATGATCACTTTAACTTTAGATTCTGCTATGAGGAATAAAGGGGTTTCTCAGTGGTGCTAGTAGTAAAGAATCAGCCTGCCAATGCAGGAGACATGAGTTCTATCCCTGGGTCAGGAAGATCCCCTGGAGGAGGAAATGGCTACCCACTCCAGTATTCTTGCCTGGAGGATCCCATGGACAGAGGAGCCTGGCTGGCTGCAGTCCACAGGGTCACAGAGAGTCAGATGTGACTGAGCGACTGAGCACGCCAGCAAGAACGCCTCAGCACCCGGCTCGGCCCTCCTAACTGTCCCTTTGGCCCCAGCCCTCGGTGGTCTAGTCAGCATCTCGGGCTGAACTTCTGGGGCCTCCAACCTGTTCCTGCCCTGGATTTGCTTTTCTCCGTCCCCAGGACCCAGGCCACATGCTCTCTGCAGCTCTGTCTCAGTTTTCTTAACACATGTCCCTGGTCAGGCCCTGCCTTTTCATTCTGCAGCCAGAGCTGGAAGTCAGCTCAGAGCTATGTTTCCTAGGCTGCACATCCACCGCTCAGCACCACACCCAGGGCTCTTGCAGAGATGTATAGCCGGGCACATAGTTCTCAGCTAGGGGCTCTCCAGGGGTCACTCGTCAGAGTCAAGTGCCCATCTGACCGTGACCCACTGCTCCCGTTTATCACACTGCTGGGCCTTGCCTGCAAGCCAAAGTCACTTCTGCCCCCACAACCCCAAGTTCCCCTGGATCCAGAATATCCTTATATCGCCTTTGCCAGGCTGAGTCCCTCCAGTGTGGGCAGAGACACCCTTCCCAGGAATCACCCATTGCCACCCTTCTCTGAGTGAAAAAGCTGGCTTAAAGCTCAACATTCAGAAAGCTAAGATCATGGCAGCTGGTCCCATCACTTCATGGCAAATAGATGGAGAAACAATGGAAACGGTGACAGACTTGATTTTCTTGGGCTCCACTGCAGACGGTGACTGCAGCCATGAAATTAAAAGATGCTTGCTCCTTGAAAGAAAAGCTATGACTAACCTACACAGCATATTGAAAAGCAGAGACATTACTTGGCTGACAAAGGTCCATCTAGTCAAAGCTATGGTTTTTCCAATAGTCATGTATGGATGTGAGAGCTGGACTATAAAGAAAGCTAAGTGCTGAAGAATTAATTGATGCTTTTGAACTGTGGTGTTGGAGAAGACTCTTGAGAGTCCATTGGACTGCAAAGAGATCCAACCAGTCAATCCTAAGGAAATCAGCCTTGAATATTTTTTGGAAGGACTGATGCTGAAGCTGAAATTCCAATACTTTGACCACCTGATGCAAAGAAATGACTCATTGGAAAAGACCCTGATGCAGGGAAAGATTGAAGGCAGGAGGAGAAGGGGACAACAGAGGATGAGATGGCTGGATGGCATCACTGACTCAATGGACATGAGTTTCAGCAAGCTCTGGGAGTTGATGATGGACAGGGAAGCCTGGTGTGCTGTGGTCCATGGGGTCTCAAATGCTCAGACATGACTGAGTGACTTAACTGAACCCTTCTCTAGAAATACTCTGTTCTTCCACAGCTCTCATGGCTCTCAGGCATGATCATATCTGTCTTTTTTTTTTCATCAACAGGTACAACGTGAGCCCAGTGAGAGCAGGAAGTTGTCGTGGCACCCCCCAGTACACCAGGGGGTACCTGGCACAGTGCAGGGACTCAGTGCATAGGTGATGGAAGAATACACAAGGGAATGAGCCATCCTGTAAGGTGGGCAGCACCACCTAAGGAGACAATGACTGTGGCTCAGAGAGGTCTAGCATCTCTCCTGTGGCCACTCAGCTTCTACCTGGCAGAGTCCGGTGTAGATTGGCCCTCCCAATTCAAAGCCAGTGCTCCTCTTGACAGTGCTATTTAGCACAGCATGGATGCCAAGGGTTCTAGAATGTTCTTCAGCTGCTGGTTTATACTCTCCAGCCAGGAAGCCAGTGGGTTCAGAAGCTGTGAGAGAGGGTCTCCTTGTCCCCCACAGGTACTCTGGCCAGCCCTGCAGTCCTGCTCTTTTCAACAGCTGGAAGATTCACCTCAACCCTCCACAGGGCAACACATGACTCAGTATATTTAGTTTGGAGCTATGACACACTTCTTTTCACATGAGATGATAAACCTGCCTATGATCAAATACCATGCTGTTTTCTGCACAATTCAGCAATAACTTCTGTCTTTATCAATCCCATGGTTATTTCCATGCATGTCTTTTGGACAAAAGCACTTCACTTCCCCTAACTCATGTTATTGCTCTTTTCTCCTGGCACTGGCGGTAAAGAACCCTCCTGCCAATGCAAGAGATGTGGGTTCAATCCCTGGGTTGGGAATATCCCCTGGAGTAGGAAATGGCAACCAACTCCAGTATTCCAGCCTGTAGAATCTCATATACAGAGGAGCCTGGAGACTATAGTCCATAGGGTGGCCGAGTGTCAGACACGACTGAAGCAAAGCATTCAGTCTTTCTTTCTTCTTGCTCCTGTAGCCTGAGTTACTCTCAGGCGCATAAGGAAATTTCCCCAATGCAGCAGCGTCAGGCAGTGCGAGAGGCTTGCCGAGGTGCTGGTTCTCCATGCAGCTGTTCTAGAGCTGAGCGAAGTGCGTTTCCAGGGCTCACTGCAAGGCAGTTAATGAATTACAAGCGCATCATTACCTCTACATGTTGGTTTTAAACACATATTTATTCTTCTCTGGCTCAACGGCTACTCTCCAGAGTGAATCAGGGCTGCGTGAGCACGCCTTCTGTTTTTTCCTCCTTCACAGGCTTCTTCATCTCCTTTTCCCTCTTTCATTTCTTTGTCTTCCTCTTTTTCTTGTCTTCTCTTTCTCCTTCTATTCTTTTAATAACATTTTTGGGTTCACATGGCTAGGCCTTCTCGCCCAGGTCAGGGAAATTTTGCCAGTTCTAAGTGGCAGGAATGGATTCTTCTGCATGAGAACACTGGGTCCAAGTCTGTGTGTGCACACATCCCAGGAAGCGTGTGGCTGCCACCATGGAGTCGCTTCGCCCACTCTTCCTTTCCAGTCTTCTGTGCGGGCAGGGCGTGAAGAGAGGCACGTGTGATCCCCTGGTACATCTGTGTTCCTTTCCTTCCGCCGTCCTGGGCTCTCCATTCGGTGGGTGCCGAAGGAAGTAGAATGCACCCGAATTACTGTACAGTACAAGGGAATTTAATTAAGAATATACACATTAGAATTTCAGTGGGATTGCCTATTTAATGTTACTTTATTAAGCCTTCTATCAAACCCTTTTTTATGTATATCAGTTGATATACAATTAATCTCTTCTCTGGTGAGAAAAAAAAACAGCACCTGAGGTGGATGAAAAGTGTCAGATGACGGTGATTATAAGCAGCTGTTCACTTGTAGCCCCTCTGGCCGACATAGGGGATGCTGCGAGCTACCAGGGCTCACAACAGCCCACCTCATTAGACTTGACCTTCCCAGCTGGGGATTTCATTTGTGTTTTTTTAAATGGGTTTGTATACTGCAAATCACAACACCTTATGAAGACGGAGGCTTTGTAGCTGTAACAAAAGAGAGCAGGCGAGTTGACAAAAAAGCTGCAGCTCCAGCAGACTGGCAGGGTACCGCCGTACTGCAGGTAACTTCTCAGCCACTGGCTGGGCAAAGGCGTGCCACCCCACGTCTTAGCTGAGATAAATGCCTTTCCTTGGCTTTGAAGCATCTCGGTGCAGCGCAGCCACCAGTGGTAAAAAAGTAATTGCTCAGTCCTGATTGCACTTCGGAGCGTGATGACAGCCCACTTACAGCCAGACCTCCCAACCCACAGGAGCCCCGATTTCCAGCAACACCTCGTCTCCAGGCACGGGGGTCTTTCCGAGGACTGCCTCGCCACAGCCGCACAGATCAGACGCCCTCAGAAACGTAGATCAGAGGTGCAGATGGAGGCGCCGGGCAGGGTGGGGGGACCCTTTGAAAGAACATGTCTGGTTTTCTCTTTTCCTTTCCATTTATGTTTGTAATAAACTCACTCTCATACAATTAGCCTCAATTGTTTTTATATCTTCCGAGGCAATAATACAGGCAGCCTGGGGAATACAGTAGTAATCCGTATACCTGTGTTCATTTACCCAGATCACTATGGTTACTGCCAGGGCAAACTGTTTACTGTGAGACTCCGAGAGCCTCTTTTCAGCTACTAATGACCTTTCTGTTCCTCCAATAACATCAACAAACCGAGAGGCTGCCCACGCCATTAAAGCCAATTGCCTCTCAAGTTACTGAGGGACTGGAGCGTCTCCTCATTTATTTTCTCTCATCTGATGTAACTCACATGCCACTTTCTTGTCTTTAAAGAAGGGGAAAAACTGTGGATTATTGATTTGCTTCTGAACAGAAGACCAACCTAAAAGCCCCGATGAATTGTCACTCATTATTGAAATTACTGAACACTAATTAAACTGGCAGCTCGAATCCCAACAGGCCACACTCATCTGAAGCTGAAATTCAGACACTTGGGCAGTGGCAGAGAGAGAGCGTTAGCAACCACCGGGACTGTAATAAGCTTTGCATTAATTTTTGCTTCTTAAAGGCGTACAGCCCTGTTTGCGCCGGCCAGCTAAGGCACTGAGGTGCCACTTTCGCTGTTGTTTTGCCAGAACCAGTGGCTCAGATCTCTCGCAGCGTTTCGCGGTTAGACTTAGCCCTGCTCCCCTGTGAGGGCAAAGCAGCACCTCCGAAGAAGAGAGCAAGCCATCTCCCGGGCGCAAGGAAGGCTGGAGATGCCTGGAAATCCGGGAAAGGAAACTGAGTCAGACTGGCTGAAGAATGACCAGGCCAGTTTTCAGGGAAGCAGGCAGTGCCAACCGGCACTTCTAATCCGTCCAGTCTGATTTACTTTCTAAAATATGCCTTGGCCTGTTTTTAGGGCTGCGTAAAAACCCCGCATCAATTATGCATGATCGTGGTTAATCCACCTCCTTTGGCTCTAAGTACTGGTCCCTCATTTGCTCTGCTTCAAAGGGGGCTGGTTCTGGGGAAGGGGCCGGTCTGAGGCTGAGACCAGAGGGCTAATGTCCTAGAGTCAAGGGAAAAGGCAGACCTAATTGGACCTTAAGAAGGCCCTGAGTACACAGCCAAGGTGTGGGCAGGAAGGAGGTGGTGGGTGACAGTCTCCTGGCCAAGCCTACTTCGACAAGCATGTCTGGTCTGACCTACTTCCTTCTTTCTTAAAAAATCTGTTGAAACACAAACATGTGAAGCGCAGAGCCATTTATCTGTGAGGGCCGATGACTGGAAACAGCCCAAATGCCCATGGCAGGAGTGTGGAGAGAAAGACCGTGGCAATGCCGCTGACTCTGTCAAAAGGAGTGAGTGACGCAAGCAGAGGACAGGAGCGCTCGCTATTCTCTTTTAAAACAGCTGTTTAGGGGCCATCCTTCACACTAAAGGGTGAACTGACCTTTCCGAGTACTGTTCTGCGAAGTGTGAAGGAAGTATGTTTCAAAGAAGATGCAGAGGCGGCAAATGAAGAAGTGTTGGAGGCAGGGCCATGCTGAGAGAGTCCCCTGGGGGTGGAGTTCCAGGCCCTGGGAGTCTGAAAGAGGGAACCACACAGGCTTTGTCACCATCAGTGACAACCACAACCACCACACCGTCCTCAAAACGTGTGCTCCTTCAGACCTTTAACACAGTTTGGAATTCCTAAGACTTTATCAAAAGCCGGCTAGTCCCACTCCACCCAGTTCTCAAGGTCCAGCCTGGCCTGGGTTCAAGGGGGGACAGTGAGGAGCTAACGAGTCACAGCGGCGTCTCACCAGCCAGGAGCCCAAGGTGGACATTTCCTGGTTCTTGCAGAAATGGCACTCACAGGCCAGTGGACCACCTGCCTTGCCGGAGCTTCAGGTTCCAGAGAGAAACAAGGATCACGGCGGCAGAGCTCTGAACCCCTCAGAGGAGGGGTTCACCATCACTGCCAGGGAAACCAAGCCTTTGGCAAGAACGGCATCTTCCTCGATCCAAATGCATGGGAGGCAGCCCATGGAAAGCATGATCACTCAAAGAACAAGAGCAGGAGGGCACAATGGTTTCAGGCTAGGGCCCCAGGGCCATGGATTTGGGGGTCCAGCTGTCTGGCTTTGGGTATGTTACCTGAATTCTTTTTTTCTCTATCAAAGTCCTCATCTTTAACTTTCTGATAATCGTTACCTTAAAGATGAAATTAATTCATTTTATATAATCTGTATAAAACTGTGAACACAGCTGGCCTGTAGTAAAATGCTTAATAAAGCTTTGGACTTCTTGACCCTTGACCCTGAGATTTTTCTCTGCTGGGCTGGCAGCTTGTATCAATTACATGTATGTTTTGCTCAGCTGCTGGGCAGTCATCATCTTGTGCTACCTGGCGAGGGTCATGGTATTCATCCACGTTTCCACACATGTCACTATGCACTTTCCACCAATCTGTGATGGGGTTTTCCTGTCTTCTCACAGCCCCTTCTACATCCTTCTATATGGATTTATTGAATTATTTATCTATTCATCTGTCTCATTCAGAGCACCATAGGGATCACAACACGTCTTTCTTTTGGAAATCCATGCCCAGCTTTGTGTGTTCTGTTCTTATTCAATGTTTATTAAGTACATAGTATCACTAAATTAAACTCCATCCCACCCGATTGCTTGGGGTAGCTTGCAAAATTGTGTCATTAAGGTGATGACGATGATGAAAGCCCATATTTACTGAGCCCCACTGGTACCCAACATTCACACCTCTCTCTCTCTCTCTCTCTCTCTCACACACACACACACACAGATTGTTTAACTCTAAAATATAAGTAATTATTGTAGCTTTATAAACATGAGAACCAAAAAAGGAAAGTTACTTTCCCAAGGTCAAGTGGCCAGCAGTTAGGAGAAAAAACACACATAAAAAAGATAAAGACAATAGATCAAAGGGAAAATAAATTTTGCACAGCCAACTGCAACCAAGCTAGCATAGGGCAAATGGATGTTGTAATGTCTTTCACAGCCGCTAGAGTTAGCTCATAAATAAAGATCTATTTTTCCCAGCAGCCAAAGCAATAAGGAGAATATGGTAAATTACGAGACTCACCTTGACCATAAAATGAGAGATACTAGCTTCTTGGGAGAAGGGCGGATTTTTGGTGTGATGAATACAGGATCCATACAGATTCCCTGAGTTTATACTGAAACCCTAACAGGGCCAGTCTGGACTTGTAGAAATCTTAAAGCCAAATAATGAACAAAGCAGAAAAGAATGAGTCATTGTATAGATACCTCATGTTACTTCCCTTCTTTTTTAAAGAATAATTATGTCAAGTAAGACATTTTATCTTCACAGTCAGTATTACTTCCAAGTGACTGAAGTATTTTATGTGAAGCTTATACAAAGCAAATTAAAAATGTGTCATCTTTGGTTTGTTTACTCAATATGCCTATATTTTGATCCATTTTCCTTTTACTAGATGGAGAATAATATCTTTTATGTGTAATATGTTAGTGATAAACCTTAAAACTTAGCATACATCCTAGCAAAGATTAAATTTGAATGGGCAAGAAATTAAGCACACTTCTATTTCCCCCTAAATCTTCTGACTCCCGTATGATTGCCTAGAGGTTTATTCTGAGCTTGTTGATACATACTGTCTTTGCCATCTTGGGCTCCCATTACACAGTCCCAGACTGGGCAGCTTGAACACACAAGAGACATTTGTCTTCTCTCAATTCTGGAGGCAAATGGATGGCAGAGACCTCCTGAGAGGCCTCTTTCTGGCTTAGAGACTGCTAACTTCTTGGTGAGTCCTCATGTGGAGAGAGAGAAAGAAAAAAATGAGAGAAAGAGAGAGAGCATGAAGGAGGAAGAGAGAAGTGGAGAGAGAGAGGGAGAGGGAGAGAGAGGATTCTATGGTATCTCTTCTCATAAGGGCACTGGTTATATAGGATCAGGGCCCCATCCTTATGAACTCATTTGACTTTAATCACTGCCTTTGAGTCTTCATCCCCAAATATAGACACTCTGTGAGGTAAGGCTTCAACATTTGAATTTGAGGGGCACACAAACATTCATTCCATTACATATACCTGCAAGTTAATATCTCTATCATTGTTTCATTGTTATTGATATTATTCTATTTAATGTCAGTTTTAAAAATTCTTAAAGAGCATTATTTATTTACTTATTTAGGCATTGAAGTTCACCATGTGTTCCTGAATTTCAGTACTTTCTTTGTGTGTATTCTCTTTTTGTTTTGATTTTGTTTTTCTACAATGCATCTCTAAGTATTTTTTGGCAGGGATTTGACGTCCTGATTTTTTTGTCTATTTGAAAATATTCCTATTTTTACTTCATCTTGAATGGTAACGTGAAGGAACATCGACTTTTAGGTTTAGAGTGATTTCCCTTCAGCATCTTGAAGATGTCATTTCATTATTTTCCGGTGTCTGTTGAGGCTGATGAGAATTTGCATCATTGGATCATGGTTATAAGTATCCCCTTTTCCCCTCTGGTAGCTATTTTACTTTTCCTTGATGCCTTACCATTACATTGTGATATGTCTTGATGTGGATTCTTGTTTATCGATTTTGTGTGGCATTTGGTTAGATTTTAAAATCTAATTCATTTCATGCTGTGATTCTGGAAAATTTTGTTGTCAGTTCAGATGCTGTCTCAGTATCTTGTACTTATTTTAACCTTCCAAATCTTGAGGATATATGTATGTTGGATCTTCTCAGTCTAACTTCATTCTCCTTTATTAGTTTTCTTTGTTTTCAGTATCTCTCCTGATCCTCTGTGCTGCAGTCCAGGTAATTTTTTTTCTTCAGTTCTGTCTCATGATTAGTCATTTTTCATGAGACTATCTATTGGTCATCTGTCCAGTTTTTCCATAACTACACTTTTCATCCCCATTATTTCTAATTGTTTTATTTTGCATAACTCTTTGTGTTGTACAATCATCTAGCTTTTTTCATAACTACCTGTTACTGTTTCATTATATGCTTGTGTGTATTTTTATCTTGTAGAGGCTTTAACAATCATCTATTTAGAAGTCTCTTTCACTTTGTCCTGTTATCTCCTGCTTGTGAAGCCTACTGGCTCCTTCACATCCCAGGATTCATGCAGTTGTAATTCTAGTGTGGGAGGCCATCTTTCATGAGATGCTTTTCTTCCAGGCCTTGAGCCATGATCATCTTCCTGTGAAATGAATTGGATTCTTTTTTGACTCACTTCACATTCACTTTATCCTCCTGCTCATTCCAGCTCCTATTGACCCAATCAGTTCTGGCAGGTGTACCGGGAAGCGTCTGTTCTCAGCTGAAGGCATTTCTTGCTTTCCATCACCTTGCAGGTTGAACCTAGAAAGCACACTTATCCTTTCTAAAGCGGGTGCCAACTAGCAAGTGTAGGGGAGTGAAGACCTGATGGAGCAAACCCTGACCAATCAGGGTGGGAGCCAGAGGATAAATACAAATATACCTTCTTTTTCACAAGCAACAAATCCTGAGGCCTTTCTCAATCTGGTCTTGATGATCCAGCTCCCCCTGCTCAACTGGGGACCAGCTCAAAGACATACCTTTGGACTGGCTTTCAGGTGAGTAACCTGAATTCCTCTAGCTGCTTACTGTCCTGGACAAGCAGATCACCTGAGATGGGGTGGGGCCACTTGCTTCATGTTCAGACTCCCCTTCAGGTGTATCACTGGAAGCCCAAGGCGGGAAGAGTGTGATCTACTGGCAGTCTCTGAGAACCTTCCAAGAAGCAGAAAAACTTCCCAGCATTTAAGTGAGGCAATGGTTTGCGGGTCTGATTTTCTTTTGAATGTCAGCTACTACGAACCCTCAGCCTAGACTTTGTAATTTACAAATTTTGTCTGCACACCCATCACACATTTAACTTTCAGAGCCCCTGGGGCTTGGACAGTCTGAAGATTATTCCCAGTGTGGACTCCAGTCCCACAGTTGTCCTGAGTCTGCCTGATGGTAAACCAGAGATGCCTTGTCTGTGTTCCCTCCATCCTCCATCCCACTCCAACAACATGTCCAAGTTCTCTGTCCAGGCCTGCTATAGGATAGATGTACGATGAGGACACATGCAGAAAGAAGGGACCTGCACGTATAGGAAGAGTACAACAGCTCATCTAACCAAGAGGCAAAATCAAGTGACCTCCTCTGATTCAAGCTGCTGGAGAAACATCGGAACTCCTGGAGGCTCAAGGCAGAGGTGGCTACGGGAAAAGTCTGTGCATTTGGGGGCTGGTTCTTACAGCTCCCAAGATGCTTCGGGAGACGTTAAGATATTGCCCTGTTTTTCTTCTTAAACGAGAGAGGCTCAGTGAGAATAAGCTGATTAAACAAGAGGGCAAGACTGAAGGGCAAGTCTTGCTGTTAAATGAGCAGAGATGGGCACAGAACAGACCCAGAAAGAGATTTTAAAAGATTGACTTTAAGAATTGAGATAAAATGCAGCTCCAGCGGTTGTTCCGAACGGCGTTGACGGGAGCCTGGAGAGGAGGTTATTTAAGCACTTGAGAGAGACTAAAGGCTTAAGTCTAATCTCTGAGCTGCACTCAGACTTGCAGCACGTGCTGCTCCCAGCCCTGGGCATGGGCTGGGGCGCAGTGAACGCCACCCAGGCTGTGAGCTCAGGAAGGAGCGGGCAGCAGCCCCTTGCGAGGCTGGCGGCCCTGCCTGTGGGGTGGCAGCCTCTCCAGTGGGCCTTGGTCATCCAGATCTCCGCTGGAGATAGCCAGCTTTTGCCACTGAAGTGGCACAACCAGCCCCACGTGGGAGCCTCTCCTGAGGATGGGCGCTGGTGAGATTTTAAGAAGACAGACTCTGAGCAGGGGTTGCCCTTTGAGACCAAAGTCCATTGAATGGCATATTTGTTTTCCAAAGCACCTGGTGGCTTCCCTTTAACGTGACAGCAAAGCGTGAGCCTGGAAGATGCAAAGAAAGGATGAGACAGAGGAAGAATCCCCAGGCTGTTCTCCAGACGAGAGAAGAAATGAAAGATTCTGCTGGATCCCAGGAGACAAGAAAAAATTTTTAATGTAGCACTGTTTGCCCACGGCCCCTTAGTGGAGAGGGGCCCCCTGACCCCACAGAGAGCAGAGGCGATATCCAGGGGCTTGCTCATGGGCTTTGGCTGGTTTTGCAGAATTGTTAAAGGAGGGCCCTTCCTCATGGGCTCACCACCCACCTCGTCCCAGGTCCTGGACCTTCTGCAGGAGGACAGGGAAGCAGAGCTGTCTGAAGCCCAAGAAAAAACAGTAACGAACAATGCCAACCCTGTGGTCCTGGGGCAAGCAGGTGAGGGCTGTGGTAACCTGCTCACACGCCCTCCAAAGGCAGGTGGTGAAAGGCTGTCTCAGTGCTGGGCCTTCTCTAGCTCTGACCTCCGGTCTCTCACTTCTGGAGGCAACTAACATCTCCACTTCCAGGAGAAGTTGGGGGTCTTGTTCAACACTCTGTGGGCAAATCCAGGACTTCATGGGCCTAGCTATCTGCTTCTTGCCTCACAGGAACTGCCCCTGAATCCTCGTGCCTGTGCAGTTCTCCAGAAAATTCTACCTTCTCCACCAATCCATCCCCATTCTCACGCTCTTTACTCAGGGTGAAAGAACTGAGGATGTTTCTTGTGAGCACGTGCACACACAGGCTCTCTTGCAATATCCTCCAGATATGTTTAAATAAGTAGAACTGAAGATTTTGAAAGCTCTGTTTTCTAAGATGTAAACAGATGGGAATTACAAAATAGCTTTGATTCCCATGAACGCAGCTGGATTTGGAGCCCCTCCACATCACAGGTGACACTCCTTCACCCTGGCAACCACCTCCTGGAAGGTGGGACGCTGGGGTGCCTGACCAAATTCCTTGAAACAGCTGAGAGATCCTGTCATCTGTCAGGAGGTCCTCAGGGAGGAGACCCCGTCACCCGTCAGGAGGTCTTCAAGGAGACAGGCCCCTCCACAGGGCAAATTCGATCAGGATCTCAGGCCGCCCCAGTTTAGTTCTTTTATGTCAACCTGTCAGCCAGAGAGAAACCACTGCCTTTTTCTGGCAGGGGGTATTGGGAGGCCTGCAGGGCTCGGGCCTGAGCACCTCTTTGTGTCTAGGAGGTGGAACCAGGCTTCCCTGAGCCCCCAGGACAGAGCTGACTCAGGTGGGGTTGAACCAGAAGATGGAGCGTTCATGACCATCAGTGTCCAATAAAACGTGATGTGGGCCACCTACATAATTTTACACTTTTTTAGTAGCCATGGTGGGAAAGCAAGAAGAAACAGATGGAATTAATTTTTAACTCAACATATACTAAAGGTTGTCATGTCAGCATGTAATCTTATAAAATCATTAATGAGATAATTTCTTTTTTTTTCCATGAAGTTTCTGGAATCTGGTCATTTAAACTTAGAGTGCCTCTCAAATCCACTAGCCTCAGTTATATACTCAGTAGCCAGGGCTCCCACACTGAGCTCAACAGCTCAACAGCTCTCAAAGATGCTGTGGTTATAGCATTCGTGCATGGTGGTGTTTTTCAAAGGGATTTCCACCTTCCAGACTCAGTCCTGCTCACAGATGTTCTCTGACCAACTACCATGAAGGAAGCACATGGATCCACGCCAATCATGTCTTATCATGTCCCAGATCTTATTTTCAGAAATTGGAGTCCATTCTAACCACAGGGCCCTGACCCTTTCTGAACCTGGCATCTCGCTGGGCAGTCGCTGTCCAAGGTGCTGGGAAATGATAGTACATGCCCCGGACAGAGCCCTGCCTCCATGGGGTGTCTGATCAGCTCAGGGACAGATGACCAGAATACACGGGGCAGTGATAGTTATGTGCATAGAGCAGGGCATCGAGATTTCTAGGGGCTGGGGCGCGGGGGGTTGCTTGTCCAGGTAGTTAATACAGATTGTTTATATGGGGGATATAGGCCCTTCAGTGAGAAGTGTGAGGATGAGAAGGAGGGGGTGAATTCCAGATAAAAGACACCAGGGAAGAGAGCCCCAAAGTGCAAAACCCCAAAGGTGGGTGCCTAATGGGTGGGTGGGCGCATGTGACACAGCTCATGGGCCATTCCTGAGGCTCCGTCATGCCCCAAGGGCAGCTCGGGCTCCGGGCTCCCTTTCCCATTTCCTGATCCTCAGATGCCCCATTTCCCAGAGAAGCTGAGCACCTTAGAATCCAAGTCAAAGCCTTAAAACTAGGGAGAAGCTCAGAACTGAGAATAACACCCCCTCTTTTGTATATTCCCGTGCTCCAACCTGAAGTTTGGGGCCCTCTACAAAGTGTTCTCTTTTTGCACTAGAAATCATCTTATTTTCCTAATGTTTATGTTTTCCTCATATATACATGTATATTATAATTTGTGGGCCTCCATGGGGGTTCAGTGGTAAAGAATCTGCCTGCCATTGTGGGAGAAATGGTTTGATCCCTGGTCTGGGAAAATCCCCTGGAATAGGAAATGAGAACTCACTCCAGTATTCTTGCCTAAAGAGTCCCCTTGACAGAGGAGCCTGGGGTGATGCAGTCCACGTGGTCACAAAGAGTCAGACATAGCTTAGTGACTGAGCATCAGCAACAATTATATTTTCTATAAATTAATATATATTCAATTTTTATCATATATGAATTATCTGTGCTTACATTTAGCATTTACTGATTCTGTCTTTAAGGTTTTGACATTTTTGTTTTTTTGTTTTGTATTGATTGGTTAATTTTGCATGAACTTTGACTTCTTGAAGCGTTAGCTGCTCAGTCATGTCCGACTCTTTGTGACCCTATGGGCTATATATAGCTCACCAGACTCCTCTGTCCATGGAATTCTCCAGGTAAGGATACTAGGGTAGGAAGGGAATAGCCATTCCCTTCTCCAAAGAATCTTCCCAACCCAGGGATCAAACCTGGGTCTATTGCTTTGCAGACAGATTCTTTATCATCTGAGCCAACTGCTAGTCTCTCAGTTGCGTCTGACTCTTTGTGACCCCAGGGGCATTGCACTAAATATCAACTATCTTGACTCCTGTTTTAGGGCTGCCTCCCTAACCTTTGCATCTGAGATAGTGCTCACTTGCCTCACCCTAAGTCTGCCCCTGACTCTAAGAGGTTGTCTATGTTAATTCATTTAATCCATGGTGCTATGGGGAAGGCTCCTGGGGAGGCTCTGGGTCAGGCAGGGATTAATGGGCTCTGGACATTGTGGCAGTATCTTTGCATTTTATGGTGAAGATGAGTCTTGCAACTAACCATGTTGTCTTTATTGCTGTAACTACGCTGAATGGAGGAGCCTGGTAGGCTGCAGTCCATGGGGTCGCAAAGAGTCAGACTCGACTGAGCGACTTCACTTTCACTTTCACGCATTAGAGAAGGAAATGGCAACCCACTCCAGTGTTCTTGCCTAGAGAATCCCAGGGACGGGGGAGGTTGGTGGGCTGCTGTCTATGGGGTCGCACAGAGTCAGACACAACTGAAGCGACTTAGCAGCAGCAGCAGCAGCAGCACGCTGATTTTACCATGTGATGCTGTCCATTCCTGCCCCTCTCTGAACCCCAGATTTCTCATTTGCACCCAGACAAGTTTGGTCAAAAACAGCAGTTTCTAACTGTCCTCGGGGATTCTGCTGGGGTTGTCCTGCAGAGGTCACCTTGAGTCCAAGGAAGATGAAGTCAGTACCTCAACTTCAGCTCTGCCAGAGAAATACTACCCTTGATTTTATTTCATGATGAATTTCTACCTATGATGTTGGGCTTGAAGAAAAGGTTCTGCTGCTGTTGTTGATGGTGATGATGATCTGATGATGGTGGTGGTGGTGATGATGGTAACAGTAGTGATGGTGCTGATGCTGGTGAAGGTACAGAGGTGCTGATGCTGGTGAAGGT